>NW_013562489.1:1959141-2008811 GCF_000835505.1 Exophiala xenobiotica
ATCTCCATCATCCAGACTGGCGATCTCCATCATCCAGACTGGCGATCTCCATCATCCAGACTGGCGATCTCCATCATCCAGACTGGCGATCTCCATCATCCAGACTGGCGAGAAAGTTCCGTCTCGCGGTCCGCAGCGAAAGGCCGTGGCGCTAGGCGAGCACTCCAATCACAAAGCCTACCTGCCTAAGGAGGTAAGTAAGGTAGCTACTACGATCTCATAGGTAAATCGTGTAATATGGCGCTAGGGTGTCATTCGACGACAAACAGCAGCGAGGACACTTTGTGTGGTAGAAGGGCTTCCTGTTCAATGCAGTGCGTGCTACCGTAGAGTTTCCTTCAGTAGCCTGGAGCACTCGGAGAATCGTAGGGTCGCTCAGCGCGATCACGTGATAACCAAAATCAAATTTATATGCAGTAGTAGCCAAATACTGGTGCCGAAAGGCATTTGGTCAATTTGAAACGATACAGAGAAGGTTTGTTCATCACACCATAAGTGCCAAACATCAAACTAACAATGCTGCAGATTAGCATGGCCCCTGCACTAAGGATGACACGCTTTTCAAAGAGTGCTAAAAGTTTTTTTGCCATTTTCTTCTGGTAGTGTTCCTGTGTTCGAGTCCGGGGTGAGTGGCTTTTTTTTAGGTATCAAATCTCTCCGTACGTGCGCTTTGAGGTCGCCAAGCGTTTTCGGTGGCAAAGATAAATGCCTCCGAGTTCTGAACGCCTAACGACTGGTAGCTCCATGACCTCAGGATGAGACAGGCCTTCAAGTTGTGAGGCTGTCCTTTATCCCTTTCTTCCCAGTACTAAGAGATCATTTCGACCATGAGTAAGGTACTTGAATATGCAGAACTAAGTACTAGTATTTATTCGTCTTTCCAGCCGCTTTCTGGCAATAGTAGGACAAATCTACTCGCTACTGTAGCTTTATATCAAACTCCAGTAGTACTGACAAGCGGCGCCTTCCCACCACCCACTCCTACAGTGACCTATGCAGTCGGTCGTTGTCTGCAATCCCGGGATCCTTTGCGTCCCTAGAGCCTCTACATCTTCATCCAAGGCTTGCTGACGACTTCTTCTTGTTGTTCGAATCTGCGCCCTCCATCGAGATATACTCCCCGAACTCGCCGCTCGCCGCGCGATTACCTGTTAGTGCGGCAATATTTCGCACTGACATTGGACTTGCCTGTCACGATCTGCAGCACTGATGTCGCTGAAATCCCCTTAGTCGGCCTACCCTGCATAAAGGCCAGCCGCTCTACCACGGCGCGTGCAGCTAGATCGTTGCGCAAGTGCCGTAGGATGAAAACCGTTCCGGAAGTCCTTCAACGAGAACATGTTGGCAGATATGCTCTCCTTCGACTGCAGACTAGTGGCAAGAGTTCGCTGGCCACTGCTCGTTCTCGGTGTCATTCGTCCAAGATATCTTAGTGGATTTCCGCACCCCTATTCAGCATTCCCAAGATATAGCGATCGCGCACTTTCCTCTCAGAAGGTGCTAGGCTTGATGCAATAAGCACAAGCATCATCTAAACCTGTAATCCTGGAGCTTCTTATTACTCCTCTCCAAAGCCATCATCACTGGGGATTGGCAGCAGATATTCTGTCTCAAGCAGATTGACCATAAGAGGGTCAAATAACGTTGGCAGCGTCCCCTGCCAGCCTCATATCTTTGCCGGTAACAGGGCTTCGGTGCTGCGCTGGCCAGAGTGTTGCATAGGTCTCTTGTTGAGGCTGTTGATTTCGTTCTGCATTCCTATGCCCACGACTGCTTTCTCGAGCCATTCCCTGACACACGCCACGAACTTGTCAATCTGCTCAATAGTGTTTCCTGAATGAAGACAAACTCTAACTCTCTCAGTGCCCTCGGGCACCGTCGGCGCAACGACCGGACGCACAATAAATCCAGCAGCCTGGCAGTGTGCGGCCAACAAGCGAGGATGGGAGCTCAGAATGGCGAAGATAGGCGACTCTGGGCAAGTACCCGGTAGTGTGATGAGATTTTCGAGACTCTCTTTCGTTGCTTGAGGTTTGGCGGCCACCAACGTCTGAAGTTGAGTGTGAAGATGGTCGATTAGGTGATACAGATTTGCGGCAAGCTGAAAATGTTAGTCCCGTGACAAAGTCCGGCGAGAAGTGGCGCCCTACTAGATTTGCCTTCCCCGATTGTAGCCAGCTATATGCTGTTTTGATTGCAATTAGGCTAGGGTAGGACATAAATGTCGTGTAGATTAGGGGTCGGGCGTAGTTGATCAGATAGAGGCGTATGACAGGGGGGCAGAGAATAATGGCTGATAGAAGATCAGAAAAGTCGCACATTTATCGGACATTCACTTACCCCCATTGCATGCTAGGGCTTTGCCAAACGTGTGCAGACGGATGGAGACACGATTCTCGAGGCCGAGCTCGCAGACTCTTCCTGAGCCGTTGGGACCGTAAAGCCCCGTGGCATGCGCCTCATCCACTATGAGGTGAGCATTCCTGTGTGGAAAGGTCGATTCCATAAGCTCGACAATCTCTGTCAAGGGCGCCAGATCGCCATCCATACTGTAGACCGTCTCGACGGCAATGAAAATGGTCCCGCTGAAATCCCCAGAGGCAAACTTCTGCAAGACACGGGCCAGATCAACGACATCATTATGCTTGAAGGGTACTCTCTGCCGTGCTCTGCTCTGCCTCATGCCATCGTGTACGCTGGCATGGATTAATTCATCGTAGATGATGACATCTCCTTCCCGAGGAAGAAACGCGAAAATGCTAACATTCGCATCAAAACCGGAGTTGGCCAGAAGTCCAGCCTCAGCGCCATGAAACTCCGCGAGCTCCCGTTCCAGATTCTCAGCATGTTGCGAGTTACCATCGAGGAGTCTGGACCCAGTTGAGCCCAGAGGTATCCGGCTTCTGCTCAAAGCTTGGAGATAGTCGTCGTTGAACTCCTGGTTGGTGGACAAGGACAGGAAGTCGTTGGACGAAAAGTCTACTGATCCAGACGGACTTGACTTTAAAGTGCGGAGTTTTGATTGGGATCGACGTGTCTCCAGAAGGGCGGACAGTCGTTGTTCCAGAGGAGATGGTGACATCCTGAAAGAATCGCCGGACAAATGCTGAGGGTTCAGTCAACAAAGCGATATTGCGAATGATCTATGTGTCCGAGGACCCCAAGGCGCAGGATAGAGGTTACGTGAAGGCAACAATAGCTCTTCAAGAACCAAAACTCGTCAAAATACGAGTGAACATTTGTTGGGGTCAGCGAGCAACTCTTTGATATTGAGGAGGCCCGACAATTGTCCAGAACAGAAGGTTAAGCGATAGAGCCTCGGTTGGCCGCCAATCGGAGGTTCGGGTTATTCCGGAGACCGGGGGGTTTAGAGGCTTGGCAGGGACAAAATCTCTTAGAAGTTTAGCTGCTTCTCTGCGGCTTCCGTGGACTGGCATCTGGCATCTCCTCCTTGTTCGACTCTCTCACTTCCAGTGGTGCCTGCGTGGGTAGGACAGCGGTGGTCGGGATGCTTTGGCGAGACCTGAAGGCGTGGCAGGTCTATGGCGCCAACACAGACGTTGGCAAGACCATTGTCTCGACGATTCTATGTCGAGCTTTGCAACGCCGAGCATCGCCTAATGGCTTGCTGTACCTGAAGCCCGTCTCCACCGGACCTCAGGCCGAGGCTGATGATAGGTAAGCACAACTTACTCACCGAGGTACCCTTCTTCTTAACTGCAAACATAGGCATATCAGGCAATATGTGCCGGACATCGTCTCGAAATGCATTTCTCAATTTTCTAAGCCGCTCAGTCCTCACTTGGCGGCCCAGCTTGATGGGAGCAGCTCAGTAAGGCTCATTCCCCTGGTACCGGATCTTAGCATCCACTAACCAAGGCCCAGATACCGACGTCCGACCATCAGATAGTCAGGCAAGTCAAGGAGCTCCTTTCTCAGCACAGCCAAGCCGGAGGACGATATGCCATCCTCGAAACAGCGGGAGGAGTCTTGTCTCCCGGACCTTCTGGCTCCGTTCAGGCCGATCTGTACAGACCACTACGTCTGCCCACTCTCCTTATCGGAGACAGCAAACTTGGAGGTATAGGCACTACTATCTCAGCCTTCGAATCACTCCATGTACGAGGATACGATCTCGACTCGTTGATCCTGTTTGACGACTCTCAATGGCGCAATTATGGCTACCTCGAGAAACACTTCTCAAAGCATGACATACCGACCGTCGCTCTTCCAATGCCTCCCACGAGACGACAAGACCCCAAGGATGACGAGGCCGTCTTGTCAGACTACTATCAAGAATGCTCCGAGTCTAAAGCCGTTACCAGTCTGATAGACCTTCTCCAACAAAGACACTTCTCCCGTGTCTCAAAACTTACATCAATGCCTTCGCAAGCCGAGGGAGTGATATGGCACCCTTTCCGCCAACACAGCATTCCCCATAACATCATCGCCATCGACTCAGCCTACGGCGACCACTTCCAAGCGTACAACCAAGAATCCGATCCCTCCCTGGCCTCGTCCACCACAACCTCGAGTTCAGGTCTAGCACCACTCGCAGCACAACCACCCGCCAAGTCTCTGCTCACACCTCTCTTCGACGCCTCAGCATCATGGTGGACTCAAGGTCTCGGTCACGGCAACCCCGACATCGCACTCACCGCCGCCCACGCCGCCGGTCGGTACGGACACGTCATGTTCGCCCACGCCGTGCACGAACCAGCCCTCGACATATCCTACAACCTGCTCTCGACCCTGCAAAACCCACGCCTGAACCGCGTCTTCTTCACCGACAACGGCAGCACGGGCATGGAAGTCGCCGTGAAAATGGCCCTGCGCGCCTCGTGCCAGCGCTACGGCTGGGCCAAGGACGACGGAGGATCCCCAGTCGCCATCCTCGGCCTGAAAGGCAGCTACCACGGCGACACGATCGGCGTCATGAATTGTTCCGAACCGAACATCTTCAACGAGAAAGTCGACTGGCATCAACCATGGGGCCACTGGTTCGATCCGCCGTCCCTGCTCATGCGACATGGGAAATGGGAACTCAGCATTCCCGAGGACATGCAATCTAGCAGCATTCACGCCAACGACAGAACAGTCCAGGTCTTCGACTCACTCGACTCAATCTTCAACTTCGACGCTCGCCAAGCCGACACAGCCCGGTACGAAGAACACATCAAATCGACCCTGACAACCCTCGTCAAGGACCAAGGCAAACGTTTGGGTGCGTTGATCATGGAACCTCTCCTCATGGGCGCGGGCGGGATGATTTTCGTGGACCCGCTGTTCCAACGCACGCTTATCACCACGATCCGCTCGAACCCCGATCTCATAGGAACTCCCGTTGATGGACCAGAACCCAACTGTTCAGATTCGAACTGGACCGGCCTCCCTCTCATCGCAGACGAAGTCTTCACCGGCCTCTACCGGCTCGGCCGCGCCAGCTCATCATCCTTCCTTTCCACGCCGGCCGAGAACTTTTCCACACAATCTCCATCTGCCGCTCAATCACCACGCCTTCACACCCCGATCGCGCCAGACATATCCGTGCACGCCAAACTTTTAACCGCGGGCCTGTTGCCGCTCGCGCTCACCGCAGCCAGCGAATCCATCTTCCAAACGTTTCTGTCCGCCTCGAAATCAGACGCCCTCCTCCACGGACACTCGTACACCGCCCATCCCATCGGCTGCATGGTCGGCAACAAGGCGCTGGATGAGTATCGGCGGATGGACACCGAGGGGTCGTGGGATGAGTTCAAGAAACCCTGGACCTCATCGACATCCCAGTCCACCACTCCGGCCCTCTCGTCTGCATCCCCTCCTACGCAGGCGACGCCGGTGTTTTCATTCTTCCCGCCCTCCCTTCTCGACACGCTCTCTCACCATCCCAAACTGAGAGGTTGTTTCGCGTTGGGCACCGTCCTCGTGCTCAAAGTCGCGTCCGAGGGATCGGGCTATAACTCGTCCGCCACAGCGTCACTGCAGGCTCTTCTGCTCACGCTGCTGGATTCCGAAGGGTGTGGGATCCATTCCCGCGTCTTGGGAGATGTTATATACTTCATGACAAGTTTGACAACGACTCCCGAACAGGTTGAAAGATTGAGCAAGACGTTGCTGCAAGCGTTAGATCAGCAGTGATACTACCAAAGCTCACCAAAACTTATACTACGAACCGAGGAAGCTTGCATTATATGGTAATGTCAGCTGGTCGATTAAGATGCTATCGCAGACTGTGGACTGAGAGATCGCCATTTGATGCAAGGGGGAGGCGCACACCGGCGTGGGGCATCTCTACCTTTGCCCGGAAGCGCTCACTGGTCCAGATTCTATGGCGGCTCGACTTACGATATAAGAGGCCTCCATGTCAGCATATGTATCGAGAAAGCAACGTAGTGTGATCGTTCAAACAGTCTGACTTCAATCGCTTAGTCCAGCCTCCGACTCCTATCTCAAACAATGGGTGTACTTGTAGCAAAACGCAGTCTCAAAGGCTATCAATGAGTATCGCACCATGCTCCCACTTGTATGCCGATTCGACACAGATAAAAATATCGCGTCGCGTCCGTACCTGAACCATACAGATAGCCCGATCATGCCGCCTTTGGGCGAGCGGCATGGTCAACGTGACCATCTAGGGCTGCCCAAGACACATGCCCTGGTTGTGGCTCCGCGCCTGTAATCGTCGTCGCCCTGCCCTTGTCGTGCTCATATGAGTCGTCGTCCGTCCCCGAACTCCCACCGTCCACATCATAGACAAGACCATCTTCACCAATGTACCTGACTCTCTTGCGGTGATTGCTTGGCCAGTAAATACTGCGCAGTTCCGCTCGCCCACTTCTGTAAAAGACCCACACAAAACAACCTCCGCCTTCAGTCTGCACAGAAAGGTCGTCCACAAAGTCATTCTCAATACAAGCAATCACAACGCCGTCAACATACAGAGGACTTTCTGGTGAGATTTGAGGACTTGAAGCCGCGGCAGTACCGGTGAGAGTCTCAGTAGACCGATCCGGGTGGCTGCTCATGAGAGCATCCATCAGTAAATCGCTTTGTCCAACGACTCCGGCGTTCTCATCCCATACATCTGTCGAGCTGTGTACATTCTGCATGCGTCTGAAGATGTCTGAAGGGACATTGTAGAGTACGATTTGCCCGTCATTATAGGCAGCAACAACACGCAACCCCCAGTCTAGAGCTTTGCCAGCCGTGTACCGCAGCGACGAGCAGTATCTGCCGTTCGGATGGGCCGGAGGAGTAAAGACAATCTTCCTGATAAGCTTAGTTGGACCTCCAAGAGGGGCATCGCTGCCCAGGCATAACATTCCGTTCGCCGGGTCCGTGAAGAGCATGTGAGAGCCGTCGCTGACTGGAACTGCTCGGAAATGATCACAGTCCACAGCGCGCAGAATGCCTTGAACTTCATCACCTTGTACTTGAGCTTCCAAACCCGGCCGTGCTGATTGCGGAATGGCAGCAGTTGGGATTGGTAGGTTGCCGAAGAAGAGACGTGTCAAGCTCTGCCGACGTCCGTGGGCGGCTGAAGTTGGCCAGTATTCCCATCTGGCAGGCGTGCTGTCGCTTCGGAATAACTCAGTAGCAACAGGACCGGCCGCACTGGATATTAGCCGGAGTTTCTTTCTCGAATCAAGACCTGGCCGTTGTGGCAGGAAATAGAGGTAATCACTTGGTGCCGCAAGAGGAAACCACCGGTTGAGGTCACCTCCAGTCAAAGCATCTACCCAATGCAGCTCAATGCCCATTCGGCATCCAAATGCAACGCACTTCCGATTTGGACAAATAGCCACGCTCCTTGGGAGATCGTCCGGGCTACCAAGATCCGTATACACAGCTGTTGCGCGTGTCTCGATAGGTATACCAAGTTTTACAGGCCCACTCTCATCATCTTCAATGGGGTCGCTGTCTGCTGAGGGATCCTGTCCTGAATACTCGTGCTACAAGGATGGTGGACTTGGGACGAAACCGGGAGAAGATGTCCCACCGAGCATCGAAGGTGGTGATGAGTCGTCGTGATTTGCTTCCGCGGCGAGGAGTTCCTGAGAGCTAATTGGCAGATTCGCAACGAGAGGCCTTGCATAAGAGTGAATGGCCGAGTCTTGGATAGTTGTTTGCATCCCCAGATTCATTGGTTCGCCAGAGTTGGTGCGATATCGTGTCTGCAATGGAGTTCCTTGTAAGTCCCAGAGCATGCCGAGACGACCTGAAAGCAATGCTGCAACCGAATACCTCTCGGAGCTGGTATCCATGCTGACTTTCAATACCTCAATGCCTGCAGAAAGGCGGACGACTGGCACGATGGAATTTTCTGGATTAGACAAGCTGTACAACGTAATGTCTCCACCACAGACTACGAGAACGAATCTGCCACAAGCTGAAACCATGGACCTGGAGCTCCTGGAGGGTGCGTCTTGCGCAGTGATCTTCGAAAAATCGACCTCTTCCACGATCGATAATCTGGTGAACGATCCGTAGCCGCCAGAAAGCGAAAGCCCGGCCCAGTCCGGTGAAAGCCTGCTTTCTGTGGCCAGTCTTTTCGAACATATCCACTCCTTGTTGATGTCGTAGTCATCATCGAATGGCCCGGACACGCTGCCGATACTCCGTCTGTCGGCCAAAGAGTCCTTTTGCCGCTGGATGTCCGCGTCCACTGCACTTCGAATACCACTGGATCTGGCTATTGGTTCTTGGACTTTCCAATCCAGGCTGGCCAGATACCAAGCTCGGGATGTGTGGCGAGCAGCATCAAAGTCACACAGTGAGAGGTATGAGTAGACTTGTTGTAGGATCTCTCTTGGAAGGCGAAAGACGGCTGGAAAACAAGGCAGTGGAATGCTGACGTTCCATTGCCGGCATACGAGACGTAGAGCTTTGTAATCCTCGAAAGACAAAAGCTCCAGCACTGCATTGACGATAGGTTCAGGAAGAAAAGTGTCGCTGTGAGCCAATGGGACCTTGACCCGAGAAACTGGAAATAACGCCCTGTCTGTTGAAAGTGATAAGACCCTCGAAGCAAGTTCGTTGTCATCATGGTCATGGATAAAGGCGTAACGAGGTAAGCGAGCCAATGTGTCTCGATGTCCGGCAAATGCATTCGGACGGAGGTAAGTGGTTGTATCTGATGAGCTGGAAGTCCTTCTCGATACTGAAGTCATCTCGTCTGTGAAAGGGTTTGAGAAAGGGTTCCCTCCTCGATAGGAAGTGGAGTTTTGCTTTGACCTCAGATCCTCATCGGACAGGAACCGTACTCGCGAAAGTCGGGCAGGTTGTGTGTTCGGAGCCACAAAGCTGGAGGAACGCCTCAAGATTGAGGAGGACCCTTCATCCGTGCTATCAAATGCACCGTCCATCATGTTTATCTTGCCATTTCTAGGATGATTAGTCCTTGCCGATGCCTCCTGGACGTCGATTTGTGATCGTTTGGTGGAGAGGAAATGCCGAAAGCCCTCCTGTCTAAGACCGGTGGATAAAAAAGAGTGTCGAGCTGATACATCCTGATGCTGGCACCGGCATGATGTGTCGTCTGGAAAAGTGTAGGTTAGAGGGTGAACACGATGCATGTAAGACTGGCTAGCGATGTGAAACATGCTGGTGCCGTGGACTGGGGCGATGCCTCGAGACACAAGGATCTCGAAAGCCAGGTTGACGATTAGCAGACTGTTTACTAATATATAGAAGCGAGGGGTGAATAAAGGTGTGCGATATTGATTGTGAATAGGAATGAAGGTGAGAAAAGGAATGTTCCGGAAGATTCAGAGTTAACAATATTGTAACAGTTGACGGTCTCTGGTCGCAACTGCGTTCAACAATCATCATCAATAAAGCCTCGAAAATGGCAAGGACTTCTCAGATCGCTTAGTGGGAACCGCGCGCGTTGACCACGGCGCAGGTCAAGAATCAAGCAAAAGTCGTTGTGTTCCATGCGGATAAAGCATTGAGCATAGTTGGCATGATTGTGGTCCGGAACTCCGACAAGGGGCGCACCACAGGGAATCTCTTCATGGGTACACTATGGTAACTGCTTCCGGGAATGCAGATGAAGAGCGACGAAATTGTACAGGGTATCTCGATTGCGAAACAAAATTCAGTAGCTCCACCAGCTATGCTCGAACTGCTCTTTAACAATAGTCATGGTAGAAACATCACGCTTGATCCGGTGGACGGACCCCATGGCCCGGCTTCCTGATCCATAACGTCTCCAGGGGCTGCACTAGGTTGGGATTGATATAACGAAGGCCGGTCTGAGGGTCAGTGTCGACAGTGCGGCCGTAGTCAGTATCTCTGTCCCACGGAGACTCCGAGGGCGTAGGAAGCTCTGGAAAGCTTTGCCGGTCAATACTGCGTAGTGCAATGAATTTCATGAGCGGCACGTATGTCCGCTGAAAGTACGCGGTGTACCAAATTGTGATGAAAAGCACTGGTGCCAGAAACAAGGAAGCAGTCAGGGCGCCTCGAAGTGCCAAAGTCGCGGTCATTGCAAGCTGGAAGAGTATCAAGCCGGTGATGATACGATTGCAAATCATCGGCCACGCCTGACCCGTCGAATGTTGGCGATGTTCCATGGCATAGAGCAGCTGGTACTTGTGGATGAAACCGCCGATGCAGAAGTAAACCAGGCCGAACAAGGTGATCAACCAAGAGGAAGGTAGGACGCTGTACACAATGCAAATGATGAAGATGAGCATTGTCTGTGGCAGATAGAAGCCGTAGCTGAAAATCGGTGGCTTAGCCAACTCGGCGTAGTCGCGCGGTGTCTTCGCACCAATGAGGTAGAATGGATATAGAGCCACTGAGCCAACTTCGAGCAGCCGGAAAGGAAAAAGACCCAGCCCTTGAAGAATGATCAAGTTGACATAGAAGGGAGACAGCTGTTCCAGGGCCTTCGCAATAGCATACGCAATTCCTGCAGTGTTGCGCAGAATGTCTCGCAAGTCTTGCCAGAATTCGTAGAAGTTGGTGGCCGAACCCCAAATTGTGAACACAATGAAAAGATTGAAGAAGGTGAAGAAGAAGTTCTTGGAGATGATGGACAGCTCAACATCCCCTTGAGAAGTCATACCCTGTTGATTCGCCAACCAATCATACAGGTATGGTACCGCCAATGCTAACAAAGAGAAGAGCAATGTCGGAAGACCCGTCTGTACAAGGGAGCGGACGATCTCATGCTCCTCAAGTGCTGCTGCAAGACCGGGTAGCACTTTATCGATCACTTCGATACTGAGCAAACCGGCCAGCGGAGCAACAACGGCGGCCCAGAATATGGTGAGAATGCCGATGAGAATCATGATGGACCAGGACCGCATGATCCGGTGGTTTCGTGAGAGGTAGGTATTCTTCCAAACGACGTCTGCGGGTGGCGGAGCCGAGCTAGCCAGAAGCTGTCCAGGTTTAGGATCCAAAATTGCTTGGATAGCCATTTGACAAGCTGCAGTCGATTCCATTGTCACGAAAGCAAGGGGTGTGGGCTTGAATTCGGCCGTCCTCAAGGCGTGTACCCTTTCATCCAACATGCGCAGCTTCTCCTCATAATAGTCAATTGCGTCGATCTTCTTGCTGTACATATTGAATAGACCGTATCGTAGCTTGATTGTGGGGCGTGGCCTATCGGCTGGCATTGCATGGGCTTGCTCCATTTCTGATCTGGAAAGAAGAGCACCGTTTTCTTCCACATCACCGATTTGATCGCGCTGTCGTTGTCGAGCTCGTGAATGGCGCAAGGAGTGATGATGTCCGAGGTAGACTGTCCATGACTCTTCGAGTTTGCGCAAGCATGCCATTCTCTTGGACATGAGGTTATCTAGAGTCTGCCAATTTCGACACAACATGACACTGTCGACTTTTCCAATCCCCAGTCCCTCAATGAAGTCCTTGATGGCGTCTTCCGACCGCAGGTCCGCTGGAATTCCTGACAAGCGGAGCGTCCGGTCGGTGATAGTGGCTTGAGTACCCAAATATGCTTGTCTGACGCGTATAATGTTCTTCGTCTCTTGGGTCAAAAGGTACAAGGCAACGAACGTAAAGAAGTACACGAATACAGTGTACATCCACAGATAGCTATTGTCTTTCTCAATGACACCCTTCTTCGGGTTGTTCGGATCGAATGCGAAAGTGGAATTATGATCATGGTCTGGATCGGTTCCGTTGACAGGAGAATTGGGGAAAAGCGGTTGACCCGTGAATTTGTAGTTGACAGGCAGAATAATGGTCAGGGAAAAGAAGAGGGTGATCGAGAGATATTTGATAGCATATCGAAAGAAGGCCAAGAAGGCATAGGCATCAAGGCCAGCCGACACGAGGACCTCCTCTTGAGAGATCTTGTACAGGACAGGAATCCATCCGAACAGCGTCTTAGGCAGCTCTGGGAGACGTGAGGCTGCGTCAGACTGTTTCTTGCGGGCGTGATATAGGCTGGTCCATTTTGGTCGAAGCACCTAATTCCGTTAGCATCGTCGATGTCGCTGGAGGAAATGACGGCATACGCAGAATGAGAGGAATGCGCTCAGGCCAAAGACGACCGAGATGACGACCTGGACTTTGATGTTGCGCTGATTGGTACTTCTGAATTGGTCATTCCAAGATACATCTTTGGAAGCATTCAGCGACATCGCCGAGATCGACGACGATAGAAGAAGGTGGCAACATTCAGGGATTGAGGGACGAGTGATGGACTGCGATACTGTGAGAGCGACAACTTGCATCCAAGATCTTGACCAAACCTCGAGTCTGTTCCCATTTTGGGTTAGGGCATTTCTCACCTGTAGCCAATCAGAGGCCAACCATTAAAGCGTAGGGAAATCGAGCTTCAAAGCTTCTCAATTCCTCTCAAAGACACCACAATCGACACCACCCACACTCTTTTGCCGCCCGACAGTCAGGCCTCTCCCACTTCTTCCCTCAATTGCACGACGAGTCCATCATCTGTCGAGGGCGTGCGCCTGGGTTTGAGACATGATGCTGGCCACGTCGGCAATCCGCACAGCTCCATTGAGGGCCGCTGCACGAACCGTTGTCCGCAGAACAACCACTGTCAGTTGCCCTCAATATCCTCTGGAGTGCAAAACGTTCGCTTTCTACCGCCCAGGCACTAACTGAAGATTGTAGCGTGCCGCCTCCTCTAGTTCTTCCGAATCCGCCTCTTCTCCCTTCTACATCACAGCAGGTGCCTCTGCAGCAACAGTAGCTGCCCTTGGCTCAGTCGCTTGGTATTACCATCTTTTCGGACAAGATGTCTACGCCATGACGCCGGCGGAAGAAGGGTGAGCTTTGGAAAATTGATTCTGAAGCATTGGGTGGCTAACAACGAGCCAGTCTGCACCCGACGCAATACCCGTGGGAGCACGCGAAATGGAACAAAACCTTCGATCACGCGGCGTAAGCATCTGAAAAAATCATCAGCGAAGAGAAGGAGCATGTATTGACAATTTCACAGTTTGCGAAGAGGTTTCCAAGTTTATCGAGAAGTTTGCGCCGCCTGCCACTCGCTCAAGCGTATCCCATACCGGACTCTAGTTGGCACATTCATGACAGTCGATGAAGCTAAAGCGCTGGCCGAAGAGAATGAATATGATACTGAACCCAATGACGAGGGTGAGATCGAGAAGCGACCTGGGAAATTGTCAGATTACCTTCCATCACCATACAAGAATGACGAAGCCGCTCGTGCTGCCAACAACGGTGCTCTGCCCCCAGATCTATCGCTCATGGTCAAGGCTCGACACGGTGGCTGCAACTACATCTTCAGCTTGTTGACTGGTTATCCCGAGGAGCCACCCGCCGGCGCCACTGTCCAGTCCGGCCTGAACTTCAACCCCTACTTCCCTGGTACTGGTATTGCTATGGCCCGTGTCCTCTACGACGGCCTCGTTGAGTACGAAGATGGCACACCAGCCACCAGCTCACAAATGGCTAAGGACGTGGTCGAATTTTTGAACTGGACCGCTGAACCAGAAATGGACGACCGAAAGAAGATGGGTGTCAAGGTTATGATAATAGGCACGGCTCTGCTCGCTTTGAGTGGGTGGCTTAAACGCTACAAGTGGTCTACGATCAAGACGCGAAAGATTGTGTACAATCCGCCTGCGGCAGGCAGAATCAGGCGTTAAAAAGACCAGGGGAAACGGAGGACCGTGGTTTTTGTTTTGCAAGGTGATGATCTCCAGTGTGTGGACGGATGCGTCGCTGTTGTTTGTACCAACGAAGACATACAAATCCATTGCATTCGAAAGTAAATATGATTTTGGCTCAAAAGCAGTTTTGCTGACATTCATTCATCCAACCGTGTTTCGGGTATCAGAAAGACCATAGTCCCACGAAAGCAGCCACCAGAACGCCTCTATTGGCCGCCATGATCTCGTGAAGGCGAAATAAAAGCTGTTGTCTGCCCTTTCATACGCAGAGCTCATCAATGCTTCCACAGCTTCACCACTTTATCCTTCCCACCACTAGCCACACATTTCCCATCCTGACTCCAATCCAAAGCAAAGACTTCATCTTTGTGGCCAGGGAGGTCTTCCTTCAATTTCCCCGTCCGCACATCCCATACTTTGACCGTAGTGTCCTTTGAGGCACTCGCCAACAACCTGGAGTCGCTCGACCAAGCCACCATATACACGGCTCCAACATGCGCGCGCAACGTCGCTAGGAATTTCCCGTCCCTCGCATTCCACAGTTTCACACTGTTGTCAAACGACGCGGACGCAATATACAGCCCATCCGGTGAAAAGGATACATGCAGCACCTGCTTTTGATGACCCAGCAACCTCGCAATCGGCTTGACTGACGCATTCGAATCGCCCGAAATCGCAGACGGGTCCCACAGGAAAATAGTGTTGTCGTCCGATGCAGATATCAGCTTCTCAACTAACTGCCCTTCCTGCCGTGCAGCCTCTTCAAACCGTGCCTTGGCTTTCTTGATCTTTTCCTCGACCGTGTCGGGTACTTTGCCCGTATGATCATGAAAGGCCGTCCGGAGCACAAAATCGGTGGACAGCGCCAGATGATTCACCCAATGCGTATGCGTAGATAATGTATGCAAGCAATTCCACGTCTTGGAATTCCATATCTTGATTGTCTTGTCCTGCGAGGACGTGAAGACCCTATTGAATCCGCCCCATCGCACGCACGTCACGGACCCTTTATGTCCGGACAGTGTCTGCTCGACCCGGCGCAATGGAACGTCCCATATTCTGACCGTGCCGTCTTTTGAGGCAGATGCCAGTCGAGGCTTCCCTGGTGCTTGATTGTGATATGGTTCCCATGTCAGACTTGTAATCCATTTCGTATGGCCTTTCAATGGTCCACCGAGGGCCTCCCCTGTCTTGGGGTCCCAAAGGCGCGCTGTATTGTCCATGCTACCCGTCGCGAGGATCTTCCCATCGGGCGACCATGATACTGCCAGAACCCAACTGGTATGTCCCTTCAATGTGTGCATTGGTGTGCCGGTGTCGCAGTCCCATATCCGTGCGGTGTTGTCGCCGCTTCCAGTCGCCATTCTAGAAGACGTCTCTGGTGAGAACGCTGTTGCCAAAATCGCTTCGCCGTGTCCTGATATCGAGGCTGAACAGCGTGTGACTGCCCTTACGCGGAAGACAGCTTGCGGAATGAATTGGAGGACAATATTGTCCTCGGTGGTCTTGAAGCCAGGCCTTAAAACCGAATTGTACAAGTCATTTTGGACGTCCAATATGTTGGACTCATTGTCCGTGGGGGCGCGATCGTTGCGGAAGAAGAAGCGGTATGGTAGTCGTTCATCGGGTTCCTACGCAGAAGTCAGACACGGTCATGGAAGCGAGATAGAGGTTTTTGAGTGTACATTTCCTTGTATCGTGTTGAGCAATGTCTCTAGATTCTTGACAGTCGCATCTCTGACAGGGACCGCAACCACTGGGCCGGTTGTCTTGCCGGTGCTCTGGTCGACGAACTGCACCCTTACGCTGCCCAAGTCGTCCGGTATTCTGGCATCTTCAGCAGCTTTTTCTGCTTTCTCGAGAGCAGCAATCTTTTGCCGCTTACTTGGCGGGGGAACGACAGTCGCCATAGCAGTACAAATCTCTCACTCCTTTGTGCTGATTCCGTCGCCTCGAAGACGCAGTCTACCAAAAATTTTAATGGATGGCTCAGCCTCACCAGCCTCACCAGCCTCGTGCGGGGAGACGCTCGGCAGACCTTCCTGAGCCTGTTCACCTAGATTTAGTGTTTCTTGACGACAATGCATCTTCCTTTCCTTCTTCCAGGTCCTGCAAATCGTCGGGCACATGCTCGCAAGGTGGCCATAGCCTCTCGAGCAATGTCAACAACCTCTCACCTCAGCAGCAGGGCCAACAGCAGGCCGACAGGCAGATCAAACGGCAGGTCACGCTCCAAGACAGCAGCACCGACCTCTGCTGCCGACGATGAAACCATTTGTGCCATTGCTGAATCTCGTGGAATATCTCCTACTGTTGGCCTTTCATTTGTCAATTTTTCTACCTCGGAGGTAGTTGTTTGCCAGTTCCCCGATACCCCAACATATGCGCGAACCTGTCATAAAATCAAAGTCTTTTCTCCTTGCGAAATTCTTTACATGTCCAATGCTGCAGATTCGAAGCTTGTTTCGATTGTGTCTGAAAATCTTGAAGTCGATGACTATGGTATTTTGATGACAGACATTGACCGGAAGTATTGGTCGGAGAGCAGTGGACATGACTACGTTCAATATCTTGCTTTCCCAGATGATCTTGAATCTTTAAAGCTGGCACTCAGAGGGAACTACTTAGCAACATGCTGCTTTTCAGCAGTAGGTCGAGCTCGTGACCTTCCCCAAGGAAACTAACGATGGCAGGTTATGAAATATATTGAGCTGGGCCTGGGAAAGACATTTGCTGCACAGACATTGAGGATCCGATTTGAGCCCTCAGAAGGTTCTATGATGATCGACCTTTCTACAATTGCGTCTCTTGAATTGATCCAAAATCTGCAGAACGCGAAGTCTCGAGAGTGTCTCCTCGGTTTGTTGAATGAAACCTTGACACCAATGGGTGCTCGTTTTCTCCGAAACAATGTCCTCCAACCATCTACAGATGTGGACAAGATCCAAAAGAGACAGGATGCCCTCGAAGAATTGACAACAAAGGAGTACATGCTGTCTGCTATCCGAGCTGGTACAACCACCTTCCGAGAGGAAGAATTTTCTGACTGGCAGTAGCTCTGAAATCCTTCGTGGACAGTGATCGCGTTCTTGCAGCTGTCTGTAATCGCTCGTGTGAAAGCCGATCATAAAACTAACCTCTCTAGCTCGTTGTCATGTCAACAAAGCCTGACGTTCAATACATGGAACAATCAGTCAACCAAGTCCTCATGCTGAAGACTTTCGTGGAGTCTATCAAGCCCATCTGGCAGGCGCTTGCAGGCAGCAGCAGCGATGATCTGCAGATGATTCATCAGGTCAGTATGTCGAAGCCATGCAAAAGATTATTCTCACACTGCATCTGCAGCTGTGCAGACCAGAAGACTATGCAGAAATCGAAACGCTTATTCGGGAAACTCTCAACGAGGATGTACACTACTCCACCAAGCCGACAGATCTACGCAACCAACGAGTTTATGCCATACGAGTAAGCTACTATCCGTTGGATTCCACTTGCAAGCTAACATATGCGAGGCCGGCGTCAATGGCTTCCTCGACGTTGCCCGCCAAACATACAAGGAGATCAACGACGACGTCTTCCAGATGGTCGAGCAACTCAACAGTAAAACCCTGGCCCAAGTCCCCCACTCAGCTCACGCACAACTTAACAAGCCCTAGACAACCACGAACTTTCCATCGACCTGAAATTCGACACCACTCGCCAATACTACCTGCGTGTCTACGGGCCAGACCTCGAGAATAGTTCGCTGCCGCCCATCTTCATCAACACCTACCGGCGGTCCAAATTCATTGAATGCCAAACCCTCGAACTCGTCAAAATGAACCAAAAGATCCGCAACGCGCACGCCGACGTGATCACCCTCGGCGACCGCGCGGTGCAGGGACTCATCGACGCCGTCCGTTCCAAGATCCACCCACTCTTCAAAATCAGCGAGTCCATTGCCCTGCTCGACATGCTCGCCTCTCTCGCCCAACTAGCAATCCTCAATAACTACGTCAGACCAGAGATCACGGATACTCTGGCCATCAAAGCCGGGCGGCACCCGCTGCGCGAGAAACTCCAGGCCGAACGCTTCGTCCCCAACGATGTCTACGCCACGCAGCAGAACCGCTTCCAGATCATCACGGGCTGCAACATGAGCGGGAAGAGCACATATATCCGCAGCATTGCGCTGTCCACTATCATGGCGCTGATCGGCAGCTTCGTGCCGGCCAGCTACGCGTCGTTCCCGATCACGCGGCAGCTCTTCGCGCGCGTGTCGACGGACGACAGCATCGAAGCCAACGTGTCTACTTTCGCCAGCGAGATGCGGGCGATGGCGTTCATTCTGCACAACATCTCTGAGCACAGTCTCGTCATTATCGACGAGCTCGGGCGCGGGACGAGCACGACGGACGGATTGGCGATCGCCATTGCTATTGCCGAGGCGTTGATCGAGTCCAAGGCGCTGGTGTGGTTCGTTACGCATTTTCGAGATCTACCGCGAATCTTGGCCGAGCGTGCAGGTGTAGTCAATCTGCATCTTGCCGTGGATATCAGCGATGATTATTCCAAGATGAAGATGCGCTACAAGATCTCGGACGGGTACGAGGAGGAGAAGTTCTACGGCCTGGCGCTGGCGAAGGTCATCGGTCTACCTGGGCAGGTGGTCGAGGTCGCCGAGGGTGTGTCGAGGATGCTGCATGAGCGGAATGAGGCGCGGAGACGAGATCCACAGGCTACGGCACTGGCGAGACGGAGGAAGTTGCTGTTGAATCTGCGTGAGCAGCTTGTTCAAGCCAGGGAGAGTTGCGCGAGTGGTGAAACCGAACCAAGGAATCTCACCGCGTGGTTGAAGAGATTACAGGTCGAGTTTGCGGTGAGGATGAGGGCTATTGATGCTGAGACCGTGGGTGGGAGCACGACTGGACGGGACGCCTCGATGGGTGAAGCGTACGAGCAGAGGTGTGTACGAGGCGGGACTTCAGTGAATGACTTGCCGGGAGCAGATGTGCGTGCGTGCGACAGCTCCGTCATCGAAATTGAAGAGGAGGAATACCTGTTGAAGGAGCACGAGGCTGCGCACCCCTTTCCGACCGATGTCCAGGTCAAACAAGAGGAGGCATACCAGTTGATGCAGGAGGGTGACTCCGATTCTGAGGCAACGGTGGGCAGTCAGACAGAGACTGGAGACGATGAGGTAATTATGGACTTGACCAAGGAAGAAAGGAGTGCCTGACGGATATACTGAAGTCTCTGCAAGAGAGACAGAAGCCCGAAAATGTCGACCATTACCTGGCAGTTCGGTAGTGCATCTTGAACTAACACAAACCGAAGTCTCATCCTTTTCCCTTTTCGTAAGCCATTGGGAGGTTCCATTTCTGACCGGCCGCGGTTTCCAGTAGTTGACTTTTGGCTTCCTATTCTGTGTGCCGGAATTCTTGCCATGATGCCATCTAGATGGTCCATACAACGATCCTTCCATCGACACCACTCGTACTAAACTTCCTCACACCCGCGGCGGACCCTTCATACACACGGAGCGTATTGATGGTATTCTGATGCGTGGTATTGAGCTGCGTATCGTCCTTGACCTTCCCCTTCAGATCCATCTGTCTGAACATGTGCAAGGCGGACTCTTCCCTTGCGCCGCTGCCCATGCCCGGCCGGGTCTTGGCCTCGACACTGCCCACCATTTCCCAGCCGGCCTCACTCCCACGGAATCTGAACGCCTCGCAATCGTACCCGGCAGCAATGATCTCGCTCTCGCCGTTCCAGATCAAGCTTGTATACGGCAACGTCTGCATCGAGATACTCAGCATCGCCTTAGGCGGGCTGTCCGGACCACTCGGGTAGACGACAGTAATGCTGCTGTCGTGCGCCGCAAAGGCCAAGGCGTCACCGCTCGGGCTGAACGACACGGCGTGCACCCATCCCGCCGAATCATTGAGGTACTCGCCGCACACGGTGTTGAAGGGCAGCCGCTCGCCCCATACGCTGGGCTCGGGACGCTCGTCGATGCCCTTGATGAAGCCCGAGAACACGCGGGCGTGGGAGTCGGTCGACCCGGCGGCCAAGAGCACACTGTTTGGGTGCCACGCCAGAGTTGTCACGGTGCTGCGGATCGGCTTTTTCAGGTGTTTCGAGACCCACCAGTCGTTTTCCTCTTCAAAGTAGCAGACTGCAATGAGCCGTGCGCCGGAGCCGACGGCGAATTTCTTCTCCGAGGGCGACCAGCGGACGAACGTGGCGGCTCGGTTGATGCGGAGGAGGACCAGCGTGGGTTTCCAGCCTGACGGCGAGGGTTCCCAAACGTAGGCGTTTCGATCTGTAGGTGTCAGCGGGAATGCCCCGCGCAGAAGGTGTGCGACGCTGCACGGGCTTACCTTGAGAACAGGTCACGATCATGCCGCTGTTGGGCGCGATATCGACACCCGTGACGGTCTTGTCATGGCCTTTGAGCTCATCTTTCAACACGAATTTGTTGCCTGATTTGCCGTAGAGTTCGACAATGTTCTCCTTTGCTACAGCGACGGTCTGGCGGTCGGCGGAGAACGAGTGGTCGGCGATGGGAGCGTGGAAGAGGTGATGGACTTCGGGGCCGGACATGGCGATGGAAGTGCTTAGCGATAGGAGTATAGCTCTCTACTATCGCGCTGGAGGAGGCGGTATGGTTACAGAGGAGAGAGTTGGTAGAGGTTGTATTGTGTGTTTGTAGCTGCATTGAAAGTGGCATGGACAGAGATGACGAGGCATCGGCTAATTTCCGGTGCGCAGCCTAGTACCACAGCCACTAGAGTCCACGAGGCTGCGTCTCAGCCTTGTCTGCTTCGTAGGGTCTAATCGAAGTACTACAGAGTATCAAATGTTGTGATCGCGCGACAGTAGATATGCTGAACGTGCTTCGCTATCCGGCAGTCCAAGGACCAACATCACTTTAGGCACTTCTGGATTTTTACTCAAATACGGTACGATGTCAGGTATATGTGCACCTCAGTAATTCAGCTCCTCCGCCAATTGCGTCTTGAAAGCCTCAGCATGTTTTGTCAGAACCTTCCGTCGAATCAAGCTCGTCTTGACAATGAAAGAATACCTATATCTGGACCATTGCCATTCCTTGATCGAGCCACCATACTTTGTCTTCATATCATCCAGCGCAGTCTCGGCGTACCACCAACACATCTCTCTCCGGAACCTGTAGTAAGGCTGTCGTTCGGTTATCGCGGCTAGAACCTGAGACAGGTCATACATGTTGGGCCGTCTTTGCGGATCGTCGAATTCCAGGCTGAGCAAAGGGAGCGGCAATTTGTAATGATCCGAAGGCGTCTGCCCAGAAGCCCAATCCCAGCCTACCAGGACCCAATCCCCGTTCTCTTCGCGACCAGCAGCAATGCGACTGCGTCGACCGGTCACGGCGTCCTCGGCAATGAATTGAAGAAACTCATGAGAGAAGGGAGAGGCGAGCGCCTTGATCCACGTGATGGAGCAGACCTTCCAATTCCTGTATTCAGATGCTTGGTCCGATAACGTGTGGAGCCACTCCCTGGTGGAGAGTTTCTGGTAACATCTGAGCAGGTCGGGTAGACTTTGGTCACTGGCTTTTTGAGCATTCGCCGGCACTGCCACCTCGAAGGCTTGCAGGGCCGATGCATTCAGCATTTTCTGAATAGAAGTGCCCTCAGGAGCAATAACTGGGGCAGTATCGAAAGAGCCTGCATGGTAGAAGAGTCGAAGAAAGAGCAGGATCAGGGTATTGAATCGACTAGATCCGAATCGATGCCGTGGGAGGACCAAACATAGGGACATTTGCCTCCGATGTTGTTTGCCACAGGTACAGTTGTTACTAGCCATGCGAGAGAAGCCGACGCCTGTTGACCATTTTTGACGTTTCAAATTGCGAGAACGGCGAAGCGATAGCAAAGTATATGTTGGTGGTGTCATTTTCGAAGGTCAGTATCGTCCAACGCGATACCGAACAGACCAGCTATGGACGTGGAAGGGGAATTTGTAGGACAAGACATATTGAATGTATATAAGATTCGGCCACGAGGTCAGCAAGATGGCGAAAGCCCTATATGCTCTTCAGGATGGGTGCACGGGACTGATTGCTCAACTTCAGGGATGGCCTAGTTCGACCAGTCACATCTTCGAACCAAGTCTCGTGGATTGACCCTACTCATTCGCTCGCGCTCGCGTTTCATGGTCAACATCCAACATCAACTCAGTGGCCTTGATGCTTGTGCCTGATCTGAGAGAGAAATCGGATTGGCTCGATTCGTAGGACTCCAAGCTGATGGCTCAAGGGTCGAAGTACCGGGACACTGAGGGCCTAGGCCGCTGGTATGCCCGACTAGAATGGCGGTGAGAGTACTTCTAAGCCGAGACTTGATGAGAGTCGGTGATGCATGGAACCCACTGCTGCAATACAAAGATTGAGACCGTGGTGTCCGTCAATTCGTGTTCCTGGTTCAGTAGAAGTTGTTGTTGACATCTTGAGGCATTCACGTCAAGGGGGAAGAATATTCTTGAGACTCGGCATACCTGCCGCCGGTTTATAGTATCTAACTTGGTATGCATTACCTCGAAATTCAACGGATAATGCGCACAGAGAGCACTGGCAACTCATGAAAGCAACGCCCAGGGCGGTAAAGTGGTGCCTACTTGCAAATCAAGACCGGATATGTCGTGATACATCAATGGTTAGCAAACAAAGAAAATGCCCCTTCAGACTTTGCGTGTCCGAGAACCACCTTGAGTAAATAACTTGTTGATAGGGTGTCCACCTCGCTCGGCCCTTGTCGCTCGCTACCCACAGGACTGGGTCGCTATGATACCGAAAGTGCTTCTGACCCTACGAAACTTGCTCGAAGCCGAGGCCCAGGCTGAATTGCAGTCATATATACGACCATAGATCGATGAGATTCTCTCATGATTCGGTCTTGCACCACTAAGGAATACTAGTGACAACAACAATTCATCATGGGCAGTCTCGACTACTCCGAGTTCAGGATCTTGACACCATGTGCGATCCTGGGACATGGGTTCAGAAGCGACCACTTCTGGCTGGGCGTCGACAAGTTCAAGCCCGCTGCAATCATCGTTGATGCAGGCAGCACTGACGGCGGGCCATACAAGTTGGAAATGAATAAGATGACTTGCGGGAGAGAAAGCTACATCAGGGATCCGACACATATGCTGGAAGCCTGCTTTTACCGGCGGATCAAAGTATTGATTTCCTCGGCAGGGGGCGATGGCAGCAACAAGCACGTTGACGAAATGCTGGATATCATCAAGGAGATCGCGAGTGCTCATAATTTCTCGTTCAAGGTCGCCACAATCACGACCGACATCAGCCGGGAAACAATAAAAGCTAGAATCCTCAAAGGTCAAGCTCATCCTTGTGGTCCGGTGGCCGACCTCACGGAAATGGATGTGGACAGAGCTGTCGATATCGTCGGCCAGATGGGTGCCGAGCCGTTCATCGCTGCCTTGCAGACAGACCCCGATATCATCCTTTCTGGCCGGTCCTATGACCCCTCGCCCTTCGCTGGATTCTGCCTCAGCGGTGGTGTCGATCCTGGGGTTGCATGGTACCTGGGAAAGATCATGGAATGTGGTGCATTCTGTGCTGTGCCCAAAGGGCGGACCATGGTCGCCACAGTCAGACAATCGTGGTTCGACTTGACACCAGTGTCCCCGTTCGAAGCATGTACACCCGTCTCTGTCGCCGCTCACACCCTCTATGAGAAGACCCGACCAGACAGACACCCTGGTCCAGGTGGTGTCGTGCACTTGGATTCCGCTCAGTACGAACTGCTTGCAGATGGTAGGACGGTCCGAGTTTCTGGAGCCAGTTTCATGCCGACGCCCATCTATCAAGTTAAGTTGGAAGGCGTGGAAAGGTTAGGACACCGGACAATCTTTATCGGCGGTATTCGAGACCCAATCTTGATTGCACAAATCGACGAGTTCCTGGAAAGGGCTCGAGCGTACACGCAAAAGATGTTTCCCGAGCTGGACCAAGACGAGCATTGCCAACTTAATTTCCAAGTGTACGGCAAAACTGCGGTCATGGGTCCATTCGAGCAATCCAAGGTCACTGCTCATGAGATCGGAGTCCTGGGCGAGGTTGTTGCTCCCACGAAAGAGAAGTCACACGCAATCGCCAACAACGTGCGAGCATCTATCCTGCATATGCCATACGAAGGACAAATGGCAACGGCCGGCAACTTTGCTTCACCATTGTCGCCCCACGAGCAGGATGCAGGTGAAGTGTTCCGGTGGAACATCTACCACCTCATCGATCTACATCCTGGGGAGGAGCTCAGTATGTTCCCAGTAAGCTGTGTCGTCATTGACTGCAGCGAGCCTGCCACTCCTGAACCGATACACTTCTCTGCGGAAGAGCTGGAAGAATTCACCAATGGCCGACCGAAACCGCTGGTGCCGAAAGTGGTGCCTCAAGGAGAGGCGTTGATGATGGATATAGCCAAGATCGTCCGATCCAAGAACAGCGGACCTTTTGAGCTGACTTTTGACATCATGTTCGATGATCCCGCAACATACCAACGTGTCAAGTCAGCCAACGTCTTGACAAATGATGTGATAGGACGGTTGTATGGGGTCCAGGAGCAAAACATTCTCACAAACATGTATTTTGACCCAGCGATGGCTTGGAAATGTACAATAAAAAGACCTTGGGAGCAGGGAAGCATTGGAGAGAGAGACACATTGGGTACCCAACAGCACGCGCCGCTGTTGTACGTCAAGGTCCCTGCAGCGGTTTGAATTGCTTGTTCATCACATTGGATGGATGTTGAGGACTTTTGTAACGTTTGCCATTGCGTACCTATTGAGTCATTTGCCTCTGGGTGCCTCCCGATATGCAACATCGCTGGGAAATGCGTTCAGGTATCATTTGCTTGAAATCATAACATCGTAAACTCGTCCTGCTTCTGTTGTACAGCTAAGATCCTGGAATGTTGGAGCGATGCTTCACTAGGAATAAGCTCCATATATGAATGCTGCGCAGATGGTGAGGGTGTCGGTGTTGCAGAACGCCAACGAACAAGCGTATGGTCAGCGGGGCTGGCAAGGAACCGACACCGCTATTCACTAGAAGCTCGCCATCTCCAACCAAGTACCCACGAAAGCCAATCTCCCAAGATCAGCACTGCTCTCCCACCCATGTTGTTCATTTTCACCTTGGCTTTTGCCCTTGACGCCAAGCGCTTTGCCTACTTCGTCCTCTAGAACCATTTTTCGTCGAAATTCTGGGAAACTGAGCTTTCCGGGGCCACTCCGCTCGTCAGCTTCCGCCTCAATCGCATCATGGCGAAGCCAAAGATCGTACAGTGCTCGTGAAGCAACGGAGTCACCACCAAATGGATTGGGTGGCGGCGTTGGGGCAGGAGATGCTGGTCCAGAATTGTGATCGGGTCGAAACTGCGGAAGAGTAGGGTCATGATAAGATCCTTCTGACAGGGCTTCCTGGTTCGCTCCATTTGCAATGTCGTTGTGGTTCGACAGGCCGTTTCCGAACATCAATTCTATATGATCATCGGGATCAGGAATATCAGGGATAATCGTTTCAGGAATTGTAGTGGAAACAGGTTCGGCAACGTCGCCCTGTGGCAAGTCGGGGCCCGAAGAAGATCCGTTGAGCAGCTCTTCGGTTCTAAGCATGTCGGCCTCTTTCAGTGCTTCCTCTTTTCGTTCTTTCGCTGCCTCAAGCACCTTTCCGTACTCTTCTCTCTCTCTTTTGAACTTGTGACGATTATTGCGGGTCCGGCAGACCTCAAGCCACTCATCTTCTTTTTCCTTGAACAAGCCATCCAACAATTCATTGAAGCCTTGTTGAACCGCTTGATAGAGGATATCCTTGCCGATATCTGCGTCGGCTTGACCAAGTTCGTATCCACCCCATCTTTCGTTGAGGGTAATGCTCCGAGAGGACGCATTCGAACGCGTCTCATAGTCGGTGTCAATGGCACTATCATCGAAGCGCACCTTGGATGACGATCGGGATCGCACAGATGGTCTCCGAGGGCTCGAGGCACCGTCACACCGACTTTTCTTGAGAATTGGTGGAACATTCTCATCGTCGGAACTGTCTGGCTCCATGTAACCAGGCGGTCTTGTCATGCCTTCCTCCTCATCGAGGTAAAACTGTCGCCGACGCCACCTTTCTTCAACAGCCTTCGTTCTGGCAGCCTCCTCGGCGTGATCAGCTTCGACATCAAGGCGTTCAGCCTGGGCATATATCACTCTGGTCCTGTCCAGAGGATCGGTGATATCCTCGAGCGCTACTTCGCGTCCGAGAGCGGTAATGATGTCTCGTGCCTCTGGCGTCAAAGGTGGTGGCCAGCCGTACGTTTGTAGAGGTGCATCAGGGCCAGTGAGCTCCTCTTCAGGTGCCTCATCAACATCCTCCATTCCGGAACGTGTAAAATTGCTATCACTCGGAAGAAGCATGACGGGCTCGTCTTCTGATCGCTCAGGCCTGAATGAGCGGAAGGGATGATTTCTCGTGCGATTCCCAAGCGCGACATTGCCAATAGCCCTAGCACGATCTCCTCGCGTTTCCATGTCAGGCTGAAGAACACCGTTCGGTCCATTGGACAATTCAAGATCGCCGGTCGCCTGTCGCTCTTTGTCTTGGCCTGTCCTTGATTCGTGTCCGTTCAGAATGCTGCCACCGAATGCAGCACTGATCGGTTGACTACCATGAACAACTTCCCGAACTTCCTCCTCGTTGGGACCATAATCCTCTTGTGCATTGAACATCTCGCGACTCAACTCTTTGCTCAGGGCGTAATATGCACGAAACATACGAAGAAAATCTTTCCGATCCACATAACCATCTGCATCAAGATCGTAACCCTGGAATATGCGTTCCAGTCTCGCGGATCGTGACTTGTCCTGAAGGCGAGCAAGGCCTTTGATGTATTCTTCGAACCCAATGAGGCCATTATCATCTGTATCGTAATATGCGAAGATGCGGTCATAGATCAGATTCGCAGCAGACGGTTTATCGGCCGTTGAAGGAATGAAATAAGCGTCGAATCCTTTTCGGTCAATGGCCATTCCCAGCCCAGAAGGATCAGTAGGCCAGAAATGGCCTGCGAGGCATTTGAATTGCTCGTAAAGGGCGACCATCTCCGTACGATCCATCTTTGTCTGCTCCAATAAAGGTTTGGATACATTCTTAGGGAGAGAAGTCGGAAACGCATTCGCGTCTCCTGGATACCACGACGGGATGACATGTTTAATGTTTCCTCTTGATGGCGCAGGTATGCGGATTTTGAAGAAAACGTGGCTTTTGGCGTGTGTAGAGCTAGCCTCGCAACTTTCGCACAGGTCAAAATCGAAGCAATTCGCACAATGGTAGCGGATGCCTTGGATGGGATGGGTGCCACAGCTGTTGCACTCAACGCCACGATGGATGTATCCTTCTTTGCGTGCCTGTTCGCCCGCGATGTGATAGAGCAGATCAAGCATGTTCTGGCTGCCCTCGGGATCATCTTCGTTGTTGCTGAACGATATCTCGCTCTCTCCTTCTTCGTCTCCTCCGGACTCGCGCAAAGCCTGCAGAGCATCCTGGGGAGCCATGTCTTCGGTGGCGCCATCAGTATGCACCGGAACCTGTACTGGGCTTTCTATAGGGGCCTCGAGGGGACTCCATTCCTCACTCAAATGGAATTCTCCCTCATCGAAGGCCTTTACAACCTCATAGACAATCTCCTCAGCAACCCCAAGTACCTCGAGACCCCTTGCTACGATGTAGGCATCATCTCCTATGATGTAGCCTTCGGGGAATTCTTCGCGGAGGAAGTTCTGCGTGAAAACGCCATGGATGTGCAGCCGAAGACAGTCTTGTTGATATGGTGAAAGAGGCACCAAAGTGTGTCGCAGCAGATGGTCGTAAATAGGCTTCAGCTTGCATGGCAACAGAGTCAAGTCAGCCCCTTCGGTATCTAACGATTCCGGAAAAAACCACTTGTTGTGATATTCTCCGTAGCCTTCTCCTGTCTGATTTCGCCGTTCCAGATTATTGATGGCTCGCTCGGTTGGATCGTAATCAAGAGTGCGGGGGACGATGCCAGCCCGCCAGTGACGTCTATGTCTAGGCCGGCGGATGGCATTGCTGCGATGTAAGGATGATGGCTGGATCGGTTCGAGGCGCAACTCGGTCGAATAGTAGGTGTACGTATAGAAGGCTACAGAGAGCACAGTGGCGCCGGCTAGTGCGAAAAGCAACGGCTTCCGATAGTTCTGGTCCGACATGATGCGAACATGGTCATGGTGCTTTGAAGTTATTGGTCTTGCGACATGGGTATATGGAAGGTTGTCGGAGATCTGTTGGATGCGCAGGCTACTCGTACTCGTACTATCAAAAGATAATTAAAGCGCTTTAGGACCTCAAACTCCACCGTATTGCTGCATAGGGTGAAGTTCCCGCCTCACACGTGCAACAAAAGTACTGTGGCGTCCGATGTCTCTCCTACGGGATCATCTATCCTCATACCATGGCCAATGTATCCGCCTTACTACGTATGATGGTCGCTGAATGTACGTGACCGAGACCGTAACAGTACGTGCCTCTTCGGCACCAGTAGAGCCCGACAGGCATCCAAGATGGACCTCGTTTCACGCCTTGGACAGCTGTGCAGAGAAGAGCCCCGCCTGGTCATGTTATGGCAAATCATGCATAGTCAGATGGTTGGGCTGGTCATCCCGGCCATCATTAACAGTGGAGCGAACCTTCAGCCACAGCAAAATACACTACCACATCAGTCGGCGCACAAGGCTGAGACAGCCAGGAGTGATATCAGCTGCAAGTGGTAGCCTTGCTTCCTTATCATGCCCAACCCAGGGGACGCTTAGTTAGGCCCAAGGGCTAGACTGCTGACAGCCAGGCCACCGGCATCCGGCCCCCTCCGATAATGCTGGACGCCACGTATCCGGTACCGATTGATGAGTGGGATTTGGGATCCGCTTTGATCTCAGGGGTTCCTTGGTGGCCACTTGTACTTCTGGCCTGGATATCACAGTGCTGGATATTTCCTCGGACATACTCCATTGGGCGGGACGAATCCTTAGCCCTATGGCCAGTTGTAGTGATTCTGTACTCAAACCGAACATCGAGGGATCTTCCACATGTGCGCAAAAAGCGATAACAAAAACTTCGAAGTGGTACCGCACCGTCACGAGATTGTCTCCGATAACAGAAAATTTCGATGGTTGACTTGTCCTGGAGAATGTCGGACCCTCGAACCCGGGAAACCCAATTCCAAGCGAGACACCATTTGAAGCATAACGGCGACGCCGACAAGGCTCTGTTCTTGAAAGGGACCTAACGTTCGTCAAAACTTAGTAACCAGCATCATTTTGTCTCGTGTCACATTATAATAAGGCTGTCTTCAAATGTAGAGTATACCATCCACACGACCGTTGTCGAACCTTGGCTGCCGATTGTGGCGACGGAAAGATGCCACCTACCACGAAACCCCTTCAACCGTAAGACTTTCTCATTGTGTGCAACATAGTCGAGTTAAGTCTGACACCGTCATGTCATGTCACGTCATGTCCTCCCGAGCCATAGCAGAAATTGCTTTTCGTGACGAGGCTCAGGTCTGTCATCTGTCCTTGTCGGTTCATTTCGAGAAGCGCCATTGTGGACATGTCCTCCTGCGTACCGTTGCAGAAGAATCAAACGCTGGAATAAGGTATGGCCTCCCGTAAGCAATTCCATCGCGTTATAACTCCATGTCACGCCTTTCCAAGGTTGGAACAACTCAGCAACTGGGAGAAGCGGTGCATCCGAGCACGCTTGTCATATTGCCGCATATGCTTTGCCACTGAAATCCTTGTACTGGCCAGGGAACCTTAACGAAAATAAGAAGGAAACAAAAGAATTCGGCAGTGGATTGTCACTCAGGATCAGAAACCAAAATTGACAACCAACAAGTTCCTCTCGGCCATGACTTGCATCCAGTCGACATCAAGACTTTGTCCTGTGTTCATAAATCGCTCGTTTTGGCTCTCATACACTGCTGCCAGTGCCTTTCGTGTAACGGTTGTATTCCGGCCGATGCTCGTCTTCTCCATGGCGCGGATCAGGTCTAACGCTTGCATTCGTTGTGCTCCATCCGTACTGGCAAACCCGGCCATAAAAACCGGAAAGACAAGGTATCGGCAATGCCAACGATCTTCGGAATGCGCTTTCCTTGCCAGTTGTAGGATCTGATTCGAAGCGACGGCAATCTCAGTATCGTAGTCCGGGGAGGTCTCGAGCCTTTGCCCCGGCCACATAGTCGTATGCGAGAAAATGATGGAGGCGCGGTAAAGCGTGGCCGCATGTTCGTATAGTTGTTTAGGCCGCTCTGGGAGATTCTGAACGTTTTGCCCTATCATTGAGACTGCTGGATTCAGCCATAACTGCCGCAAAGACTCCTGAAATTCGAAAGTTCGACGCTGACGGATCTGGGTGGCTTGTTCCCTCTGCATGAAATCAGCAATAGCAAACGTAGCATCATTGCGGAACTCCCGCGCCAGTAGAACCAATCGAACGGCCAAGATGGTAACCTCATAATCGAGTTGTAGGATTGTCGGTAACGATTCCAGCTCCTCAGCATACAAGACACTCGAGCCGTCCAAACCCAGCGGGTATAGATGAAAGCTGGGGTCGGGAATGCCGTCGTGATTTAGCAGATACCCAACAAATTCGCCCGTACCGACGCCACTGAATAATGCATCCAGATCAATGTTGCAGATCCACCAAACAAGAAAGGGGTATCTTTCTCCGCCGAAAACATCACGCCGCAAGAGTGCAATTCGCAGAAGAGTGGACAAATGCTGTGACCATAGATTCGAGTTATCGTCTTCAGCTGCTGCAATCTGCAGTCAATGTCAGTCCTCACTTCTAGCAGCCATCGGTGGATCTCACCTCATATACAAGCAATAAAAAATGAGTCAAGAACGCCCCGTCAGATGACAGGTCATGAGGACTTTTCAGAGTGCTTTGTAGAGCCGGTAGGGCTTGTTGATAGTGCTGTAATGCATCGAGTCTTGAATTTCCATCTTGCGCAGCCAAACTGAGAGCGGCGACCGCCATCATTGCGTGGTGTAACTGTGGTATGTGTCAGCACAGTTTCGGGCATCTTTTCAACGACATACCGGAGGGAACATGCTTGCGGCAGTTTCCAGGACTCCGACACTTGACCTCATCATTCCGTCTTTCTGGTCGAGCTCTGCAGGCACGAGCTGTTTCCAAACCACCTGCCGGAATTGCCTGATGTACTTGTCATCTTGCCCCGGGCCCTGGCCGTCCAGTATGAACTCTGATTCTTCCACGATCGCAACCTCGTCCGAATCTTCGGTCTTGATCAATGTGTGTCTCGCGGTGGGAGAGATTGGCGAACGTAGGTCCTTGAAGGAACTAAAGGTATTGCGCCTGGCGACGTCCTCGAATCTTGGTAGCACAACGGTGTTGGGATCACCAGGCACGGGAATGCCTTCAACAGCAACGTCCCGCCCTGAACTGCTCGCAATGGAGGCGGCAATAGAGCTTCGGCGCAGGGGTGAAAGCAACTCTTTCTTGACTTCGGCATCATCGCTATACGCTGGCAAGTGCTGAAAGCTTTCCTGATTGACGACCACATTGTATGTTCCTGGACTGGAGCGTTCTGCCTTTTTCTCTCGTTCTTCGTCGGTTGTCAATGCAGCAAAAGGCGGTAAGTCGTCCAGTACCGCTGAGCCAGCACTGGTATCGGTCCTCGAGGGCGAATTGGCTGCCAAGGAGTGAGCAGAAGCTGCGCAATCACGATTGAAAGACTCACAGTCCCATACTGTATTGGAAACCACCATGACATCCTGAAGACGCTCCCGCACTCGAGGAGTGTCGTCCCGAAAAGCCAGTCGAGGGCTGTAATCGCAAGTATGTCCCAAACGGCTACACTGACCACATTGCGGCCTCCCTTCATCACATTTCACTTTGCGCTTGCGACATGTCCAGCATCCGGTTCGCGATCGAGGGGGTAGACGGGTGCGCCGCGGGACACTCGGACCTGGCTGGCCACTGCGGCTCGAGCTCGCCGAGGACGAAAGCTCATCCTTGGGTGCAATGGCCGGCAAGAGCAACGGCGGTCTCTTCGGAGCCTCTTCCGGTTTGTCGTCTTGCATCACCACTGCCGTTAGGGATGGCATAGAGCTCCCTGGTATGTACAATGTCGAAAAGAGAAGAGTCGCTCAAGGGCACATGTCGGCCCGCATGCATTCGCCGCAATAAAACAGCAGGGTCAGCCCATTCCAGCGCACAATCTCGAGGTGTGGGTATGTAGCACGTTGCGCAACGGATTTGCACGCGATCGCGGCGGGAATTAGGTACTGGCAGGGCGGCGGAGGCGAGTAGTATTTGTTTGGAACCGGATCAAGCGACGAGATGTCAGGAGAATGAAAAGAAACTGGAGTGGAAGACAGAATGAAACTCGACGGAAAGCTAATAGCGTGCGAAGTCGCAAAGACGGTTTCCATTAGCCTGAGGGAAGTCAGATGTCATGGTGAGCGCCAACGGCCTTGCCCACCACGGCCATTGGAGTGCCACCTGGGGGGTCCATCCAATGCGTCTTGAGAGTCCAAGCGTGGACTAAAATGATGCAGTCTCGTTCGGATACGGCGAACAGCTAGACCCAGGGCATGAATTCTCCTTAGTATCTACCAGGGAGGGTTTGGTATGGTAGAAGAAGAACAACGGGGACGCTGAAAGGTCCGGCCTCGAAAAGGGCCTTCGGGAACGGAAAATCTGTTTGGCCGAGGAAACAGCCGAACTCCACTATTTGGCCACTTCATTTGCCTAGTCTCAGACTCTCTCAGTTGTCTCTGCGTCTCTGTTCCGCACACACCATCCTTTCATGCCACCATCCCTGCGCCTTTCACCCTGGTCTCCTCGACCAGCGTTGGCTCTTGGTCAGTAGTCCCCTATTACATAGTATTATTCTTTGCTCCTTCAGATGCCTGCCGTCGGAACCTTCCTGCTCCCAGATCGTCATGCACAACCCCACAGCAGAAAGCCACGTTTTCGAGATCCGAGAACGGTCTCCTTATCCAGCGTTGTCTCTGCTCCTACATCCCTGGGCCGGGCGGAAGAGTGGAACCGCGCAAAGGCTTTGTCGTGCGCTCTCACGCGTGGTCACTTCAAGTCTCCTTTTGAACAGCGGCGATTGAAACTCATCGAGCCTGGCGACCCTACCCTAGCCGAGCTGAAAACTTCATGCATTTCGAGGTTCGAGATTGGCTTTTGTGGGGATTCATCAAAAACACGAGGCCCTCGATGTTGCGCAGACCCTGCAGGGTCACTCCATACCGGATAAGAACATCCTCCACAAATAAGTGGCCATGGTCTGACTGTCTCAATGCCGCCTGAAAGTCCTGCCGGATAGCGCAGGCTAAATGACCACATCCAATCCGTCAGTGTCCGTTTCAATGATCGTCAGTGACACACCGCTGCACACCGCACCAACAGGAAGAGTGTCCGTTGAACTGGGAGTCTCTAGACTTCGGGAAATTATCGTTGCCAGGACTTAAAGCGTCAATCGGTGCACCACTTGCTGCAGCCCTACAGCTGTCAACCTGCACCTCTCGTTCTAAGCAAGCACGGCAAGTCACGGCCAGCGTGGCGAGGTCTGTCCAGGTGCCCACTGTCTCGCGAGCACCATCTACTCGTAAAACCTGCACAGACAGATACATTCCTCACCGCTCGTTTGAGGGAAAATTCCTCCATTCCCTAGCTTGCGTGCGGAGTTAGACACGTCCCTGAGTCAACAGCCGAGCACGCTCGATGTCTTCACGTAAAGGCCTGGACCGTTCTGTCTGAGACCAAGCGTCCAGGATCGCCGCTAACGGTGCAGATAGCCGGCTGCCTCTTCCAGCTAAGGCAAGGGCCAAAGCCACACGTTCTTTGCGCAGATTTTCCGTCTCGGAGACTTGGCGACCATCATCGGCGGAGAGCACCGTTAAGATCAGCGCCTCAAATCGCTCATAAGCACCCCTGGACGCAACCTCACCAACCTGATTGGCGGCCACTTCCGGATCATTTTCATTCCCTGCTGAGGCTGGTGCGCAATTTGAGGCTAGTGTGGCTGAGGCATTTTCATTTTCCTTCTCCTTCTGAAAGCCTTTCATTTCAATGTCAACACCATCAATCTTTTGCTGGCTCGGCCATTTCACAACGAAAAATTTTGCTTTTTCGTACATCGCCAAATCGACGATGCTTGATCGCATGGCTTGAGCTTTGTGTATGATTTCGGTAGCATGGTCCAGAACCTCGACATTGGGCTGCGATGCGAGGATCTTGAACAGGCACGAAACAATGGCGCTTGCGCTGGCTTCAGCGACCGTTCTGCTCATTCGTTAGAGGTACAGTACGACTCACACATGGGCAGCGGGAGTCTTACCTGTTTTCGAAGGTCTTGCCGCTAGTTTCGTCAACGTCCATCGCATCCTCGTCCGTTAGCTCGTTCAGGGTGTCCGCCAGATATGGCACCATCTCGACGGCTAAATCCAAATCCTTTCGAACGAAGGCAAAGTCCCCCAGCGACTCAATGGCATACGGTCGGTACGCGATATTGGTGCGTTTGGCTTCGCGAATTGCAATCTTCTTCATTTGCTGGCTCACTTTGCCGTCATTCCACAGTGACTGCGCTTGCTGTACGAACTTCGGGTACACCTCGATGATTTTTTCTTTTCCTGCCCAGGTCTTACCGTCTAGTGCGTCCTGGACCAACCCCCAAACAAGCTCAGCAGTTTGGTGGGAGTACTTCTCAATGGATTCCATCGAAGACACCACAGAGGCAACAGCGAAGCAGCATGCATGTTTGATAGGCCAGAGTGGAGACTTGATGTGTGCTGAAATCAGGCTCACTATCTCGATCAAATACAGGTTGATCGAACGGGCGCCGCCAATGTTCTCTTTCCACGGAATATCAAATCGTTCTCTCACCTCTTTGTCGGTGTCTTGACGGCCAATAAAGGCAAAGGGAAGGAAGAGCGTAGCTGAATTCATGAAGACATCGTTGGCTGCTTTAGAGATCGCTTGAATGATCTCGCCCGCCACAGACCGGTGCACTAGTTCCTGTGACTCGAAGTACAGCTTCTGAGCGTACTCGCTGGTGGCATGAATCTCCTTTTCCGAGGCCAACCTCATGAGGTATCCCAGGGAGGTGCTGAACGCCACACTGATAGTGGCGTTTCGATCAAGAATGTGCTTTCGCGTCAGTTGGATGAACTTGTCTGCATATGGCCGAAACGCAGTCGGGTGGCGGACAACGAGAGTGATCATTACTCTGCTGAGGCCGACTTTGGATGGCAGCCCTATTGCTGCTCGGTAAGCATTAACAAGTCTTTGCATGGCGTCGTCCATTGGTGACGGGCTCGCGCTTGCTTTTGACATCGACACTACTCCCTCCATGGCGTCTGGCGCCGGCTCGGGAGCTTCCACCCGCATTGTGATACTCTCTAGACACCGCTCGATTGCTTCTGTGACGGGCGAGGCGTTGATGCTCGACACTCTCATCTTGTCAAGCTTTTCCGTTGTCAAGCCATACTTGTCCGCGTTCAGATGCAAATAATTGATACTTTCGTGCTCGAGGGAGCTGAGCGAGACCACAAGTGTCTCCAAAATTTGCGGTGCATACGAACGCAGAGCCTTGGGCGGACACTTCTTGACAATCTCCAATAGTGTCACGATGGCATACTGCTGAACATCTTGTCCTGCTCCGCCATCCATCTGCTGTATCAGGAAAGGCATGGCGTGATCGAGCATCGTCGCGGAGCGCTTGGTGTTTCCATCTCCCACTTCAAGATTGCGGATCAACATACTCGTGAGCGTTTTGCATAACTTCATCGCAGCTAGGCGAACAGTTTCCTTGACATCGTCCAGAACTTTGAACGCCACCTTCCAGATGTCGTCAAGGTACTTTTCAAGTCTTTCGATTTCTCGACCTTGCACGAGGTCAGCTATTGCAGCACAGCTAGCCTCTCTGGAACGCCATTCTTTGCCAGACACGATGCTCTTCAACAAATCTTCCATGATAAGGTTGAAATTATCATTGATGACAGCGCTAGGATCTTTGACCAACGCCCGCCAGATCTCGTTCATCGACCGCTGGACATTTGGGTTCGGGTCAAATCGGTACCGAAACAGCTTTGGATAGAACTTCTTGTTCTCGGCCAGGTAACTTGATTCAGCCAGGATGTTGCCGAGTCCAAACCTACCAAACGCCGCGCGACTGGACCAGATGGCATTGTTTGACGCCAAATTCATAAACTTGTACACTAGACTTGGATCCCCCATTTCTGTGGCAAGACGCACGATATCCTTGTATGTCGTGACAGATTCCCCTTTCTCAGTCGGCAGGGCGCCTGCCTCAAACAATTGCGTATCATCGTTGACCGTGCCGGACATTTTAGCATTGCTGCCAGTAAACGTCTGCACCAGATCTCGGACGAGATCGTCTCGGAGCTGCTTATCGCCGCGTTCGTAGACGAGACTGAGACCTCTCGAGCCGGTCTCTTGCACAATCTCGTCCCTGTCATTGAGAAGTCGAGCAAATGTAGCTTGGCATTCGCGCAGCTTTGTTTTTATCGGCGCCGCTTCGCCACAATATTGGATCAGACATAGGAGCCATATCGCCGCTGCCTTTTTCAGGGCTGGTTTAGTGGTCTTGCAGTTCTCAACTACTCGGTCCATGATCATGGCCATCAGCTCTTCATTTGGTCCCCAACTTGGCAGGTCTGCATCGAGGTCAAATTCCGTCATCGTTGACGATGAGCTGAAACCAGAGCATGCCACGGCAAGCGACTCTCCGAGCGCAAAGTGGAACTCTGCACGTTTGACCTCATGAAGTGCAAGAACGCGATTGAATAATGCTTCAAAATCGGAGGTTGACACTTTGGTATGCAAAATTCCTAGCAGCGGTCCGAGAGCGGAGATGGCGATTTCGCTTTCCTTTTTCGCATCAGCTATCAGGGGATTGAGCAGTTCATTATCTGTTGGCAATTTATTCGAAGAAGGACTGCACAGAGCAAGTTGACGCAGGCATCGATATGCGGTGTCCTTTAGAGACTTGTCTGGTGATGATTCAATGATGTCACATACAAGCCGTGTGAGGTGTAGCAGACTGGAACTTGACTCGGTCGTTTTCTCTCTTAGCGACTTTCTCGTCGAGCAGAAACAAGCTCGTAAGATATGTCCTTGAATCCTGTTGGCTTGTTCGCCCACTGATGATTTCCATGCCTGACATTGCTCCAGCTCAGAGGCGGCAAGTGGCTCCGCGTCGTCGGTGGCGGAGGCGATGATTCCAAAGACTCGAGCGGCTCGAAGCTGCAACCCCGGTTTCGAGGCCACACTGGATGCGGCAGCCAGACCTATTTCGCGCACTTGAGGCAGGACATGGTTCGAGGTCAAAGACAACAACTCCAACGCAATCTCCCAACACTCTGCAGAGCTCTTGGATGCTCCAGCTAGTGCTGCTTGAAGTAAGAGGATTTGGACCTCCGTGTCCATATTTTGAAGATGACCTCGAATCTTCTGTCTTGCATGTTTATCGTTGCTAACCAGAGCATCAATGCTCCGCTTCCAGTCTGTCGACTCCTGAGGCCGGTGTGCTGTATCTTTCAGTGCATCGCAGACAAGGACATTCCGACAGAACGTCACGGCCGCGGCCAGAACTGACGGATTGTCATAGCATTTCATCTGATCTGCTGGTGCCTTGAAGAATCGCTCGACCAAGTCTTGGTAAGCAGGTAATGCCAGCTGCTCCTCGTCGGACAACCCGCTGATCAGCCGTGTATTCGATGCGTGCCAGTACGGATCGAGGCCCCGATGACCTTCCTCTGCGATTTCTCGCCTGTCTGACGTGGCCAGAGCCACGACGTCCATGAGTCGTGCGTCGACATCACTGAAAGGCAGACACTTGTTCGCGAATCTGACAGCAGGGTACTTCGTGCTGTTGACAATCGTGAAGTAGTATGTTGGATCCTCCTGTCCAGGTGCGGCCAGCACATTCCAAAGAAGAAGGTCTTTCAGACGAATAAGGGAAGATTGGTCGAGGCTGGAGACTGTGTTCATGATGCGGCCGATGGACTCTTCGATGCTGCTTCTGATGCCATTAGTCGTGTCGCAACCCAAGCTCGCAAACAACCATGTGATGAGGTCAAGTGTGCGCTTGTTGGCTTCTTCGTCCTTGGGCGTTTCCTTCTTGACAGCCAGCAGTCCAATACTCTCATAGGCTTTGCCACGGAGCTCGATCTCCGCCGCCGATGAGCGATCTTGCATAACTGGCCAACCTTGTGATTCCACGTATTCTTTCATCAGATTTTGTATTTCAATGCCCATGTCGCCGAGTTGCGGGCCCACACGTACCACCCACATCAAGTAGGAGAACAAAGCCGCGTGAAGCTTAGATTTCTCGAGGGCGCTGGGCGCTGATCCGTTGTTGAGTCTCAAGGGATCGAGCTCTTGCCGAACAAGATCCATGACTTTCTTTGGACGCTTCGTAGATTTTTGGCTTCGGGACAGAAGCGTCAGGATTCTGGTCCGCAGCTTTGTCGGGGCACCGTCGTGGAGGGCAAAGAGCGCTTCAACGTTCTGCTCATCTTCTAGGTCGAAGTCGCATTGTTTGAACATGACGTCGCTCATGCTGGCCGCAGAGGCGTTAGCATCAACAGACATGATGACAGTAGGAATAAAGCGTTGCTGGTCATTGAAGATCGAAGTGAACAGAAACTTTGCGAGAGGGGGAATAACTTCGGATCGTCGTTTGTAATTCGTGTCATATACCGCTTGAAAGTCTGCACTGCCAGGGTTTGAGGGATTCCTAGGATCGTGAAGGATCCAATCGCCTATTCTCCAGGCGAGATGGTCTGTCTGGACCTGCGTGAGAGCAAAATCGTCTTTCAAGGCCTGTTCATCCGGGCTTCCTCGCTCAGGTACTTTCCATTTCCGGAGGACGTCGAGGAAGTAATTGAACACAAGAGCCCATGCCTTTCGCTGATCACTATCATACTCATTGTGCTTCGGTATGACAGATCGCAAGACCGAGGGTAGGGCCTCGGTGGCTTGCTCAGGCTTCAATCGTGGTAGGCCCAAGGTCATGAATAAGAGGCCGAATTGTACGACGCCTGCAATCCTAGCTTCTGAGTATGTCTTGACCACTGCTGCAACTGGCAATTGAATCTGGGAATTGATTTTCAGCCGTTGATAGACATAAGTGCATACTTTCGTAGCTAGTTCTCGGTTCTTCGGCACAGAAGTTGCAAGTTTGAGCAGAAGCGCTGGAAGGAACTTTTGTAGTACCAACTCGAACTTCTCATCTGTAGATGCCGAAGCGATTCGCAACTCAAGCTGGGAGATCAAGTTGTACTCCCGATCCGGGTCGGCGGGTGTTATCCAGTCGGCCATGATTGAAACTGTGATATCTGATCACTTCGATTGCTGCATGATCAAGAACCCAGCTCCGATGATGTCGACTTCTGCTCGTCAGGCTCTCCAAGGTCGACAGCTTTGAATATCGCCAAATAACATCAATGCAGATTACAAAGACCGAAATGATCGGGATGCGGACTTGACAGTGGTGCAACGAGTAACGTGGATGATCACAGTATCACCTGTCGGCCACGAAGATATAGCAATCACCAAGAGAGAGGCAACATAGACTTCGTCATCTAGAAGCGGCAATTCTAGTATCATCTAAGGATCATTGCCACGTCCTCGAGTGAAGCCTTGGGATCTAGCGGCGAATACGCCAAGCCTGGCGCTGATTGGTGGCGCATATGACAATCTAGACAACGAGGCTGAGAGACGCTTGAGGGTCGCAACGTGCCCAATCCTCCTGGGTTCTCTACAAATATCACGAGAACTTGGTACTACGGTGCTATTGAACGTCCGTTGATAGCTGATACAGCGGATATCACAAGCCAATTTCGTGACACGCACAGACTCTGTTCGCCACCGAATCATTCGAGCCGAGAAGACCAAAAAGCTCCAACTGGAAAACAAGCCAAATACATCAAGAGAAAGATGCAGCGTTCCAGGCGGCTGTGGATCCGTGAGCTTGACTGCGGCCAGGCAAGGCGAAAGATAAGTATCTTGCGTTCGTGGAGGAAGGTGACACCCCCGGAAAGATGGGAAAAGACCTGCGCAGGAACTGCAGCAATTGCGCAATGTCATTGCCACTAGAATCTTGTTCTGAATGTTCTTGATTGATGCAGCGAATGTATTCGCTTGCGGACAAATAGTCCTATGGCCGTTTCGAAGACCCTGACCGACGCCTGCCGTAGGAATAGCGAGCCCTGATGCACTCGCATTCAACTCCAGAAGTTGCAGTCCTTAGCACTCTCATTCTCTTCTGCGAAAATGCCGTTCTTGCTTCAAGACTTGTTCATGAGCCAACTTTTAAAATCACCACTCCTCGAGCCCACGGTTTATCTCAGTCTTCTGGCTTCTCTCTCGGATTCGAGCAGGCACAGGATGTCGTCAACTTTGACTGTTCACAAAATGGTCCGTCAGTTAATGCCCCTCCCTTTTGCAAAATTGCCAGTCCTTAATCGTGTCTCGTACCTGGTCCTTTGACATTTCGGATGATGCTTCGACTCGTGTCGTCCATGAATTCGACTCTGACCTGTGTGACACCACCTCGCGAACCTGGTAGGAAACCACAATTAGCCACTGTGCATGATATTATTCCTTTCTTCGTCTGCGCATACCAGTTCGGCCGAGGACTCGGGTGACTTTGACGAGCTTGACGGGGACTTTGCCGGCATCCATCTTGACTGATTTCCAAGTATGCAAGGGATCTCCGGTGAGGACTTGAAATTAATGACGATGCGAGACTGGAAGGAGAGAACTGTTGGTCGTGCAAACTGCGGTCAAGATCCCTTCGATGGAATTTCTGGATGTGGGATCCAGCTTTGCCAAGATTACACAGTGCCAAGCCACGACCCCTGCTTTTTCAAAGAGCAGCGAGATTTGGTGAAGAAGGGCTCCCCCGTCCAATGGCCCGTGAGTCAATCATTGGTCGATACTGGCTCTTTAACAGCTCCAAAGTAAATCGTTGCACAAATTCTTCATAGAGTCCTGCTTGGATGCGAATCATATATCACGACTGCAAACGGTCTATGCTTTGAAAGCACTCGTCAAGTCTGCATTTAGTGGATTGCGTTCGGAGGATCTCTCTGGCCATTAGCCGGACATTTGTATTGGGTAGACGTCAACAAACGCTTCGCAGCGCAAAACTCGAGTTTATACGAGGACTCGACAACTGGGACAACTGGACCTCAGAAAGCAAAATCATATCAGATGGATCTCGTCAACCACCTCTCCGACCGGCTACTCTTCGCAGTACCTAAAAAGGGACGACTCCAAGCCGCAACACTAGACCTTTTATCCGGCTCAGATATTCAGTTCAGACGAGAAACACGACTCGACATTGCCCTTGTCAAGAATCTGCCGCTAGCTCTCATTTTTCTCCCAGCCGCCGACATCCCCACATTCGTCGGCGAAGGCAAAGTCGACCTGGGGATCACTGGCCGCGACCAAGTTGCCGAACATGACACCCACTTGCCACTCGGCGAGCAGTCAGGCGTCGAAGAGGTTATGGACCTCGGCTTTGGCAGATGTAAGCTCCAAGTGCAAGTCCCTGAAAAGGGCACGATCCAAAAAGTGCAAGATCTTGTGGGCAAAAACATCGTAACGAGTTTCACGGGTTTGGCAGAAGACTACTTCGCACGACTGGAAGGTATGGGCAGCCGCAAGGAAAGTATCAACGGCACGGAAAGTCCTGTGCCCAAGCTCAAGACGAAGGTCAAATTCGTGGGTGGAAGCGTTGAAGCAGCCTGTGCACTGGGCGTGGCAGATGGTATCATTGATCTCGTCGAATCAGGCGAGACGATGAGGGCCGCCGGGTTGAAGGCGATTGATACGGTGGTCGAGAGCACAGCGGTGCTAATCAAGAGCAGATCAGTGTCGAACGAGAAACTGGTCAACCTGATCGCGGCACGAATACGTGGAGTCATCACGGCGCAGAAATATGTCCTGTGCACGTACAACGTCCCTAGGTCCAAGCTGACCGAAGCGACGAAGATTACGCCGGGCAAGAGGGCGCCGACGATAACTGCGCTGGAGGAATCGGATTGGGTTGCTGTCCAGTCGATGGTCGAGAAGAAGGATATCGCGACGGTCATGGATGCTTTGACGGCGGCGGATGCGACGGATATTCTCGTGTTAGATATCGCTAATTCACGGACGGGTTGAGAATGCTGCATTTTCTGGCTCAACGCTCCGAGCAATCCAGATGGCTAGAACGCGATGACAGTGATGCGGCATGTATTTGGGATAGACAAAAGGAGCTCAGGACCTGTGGCTGTCTACCTTAGCCGTCTTTCTCGGAAAGGCTTATTACGAGCACCCATTTTGAGAGTTTGTGGGAGAGGTCGTACTGGAATACAAAATGGCCGCAGCAGTGAAGATCATCTCAATTGTTGCTATGCCTGGAGTCTCAGCCAATGTAGCCTAACCCTATATTGATAGTTGTTACGAACAGCAAGCGACCAGCCACAGTTGACGACAGCTGGCCCGCAATGGCCCCCAATGCAAGAAATTTCAAGACCGCATACCATCGTACGAGTACCTCAGGCAGAAGCCAAACTGCACATATATGATCTTCTGATTTCGGAATCAAGCCGTAAATCGCATCCAATTTGACTGTCTCAAGGCATGCATTCGTGTCGGTCGGAGGATAATAATGCAATAATTTGCCAATTGTGCTCGACTCACAAGAAGAACAATCCTCCGGAACATCCGAGCCCTGACATCACCTTGCAAGTGACTAAGCAAGCGAATGCTCGGCTTCAACAGCACTCTGCCACCACTGTAACTGCTTCAAAGGCCCAGACAGTGCGTTTGCAGAGCTTCTTCTTGCCGCCCTCAACGACGGGAGCCTGGCCTGATTCCGACACGCTCGACAAACACTTGCCGACAAAGCCAACCACAAGCTGATTACGATGCCTGCTAAAGGAGCAACAACAGTGCCAGAGGAGCTCATCCGAGAGTCACTGTTCAGCCGCCTCATAGTGGTGCCAGTACTCTGCGTTTCGTTTCTAATCTCACTGTTCTTCATTGACCGCCAAACATCGGGTGGTATCTTTGGCCAATCGAACCACAAGAATGCGTATTACCACTCTCACCAGCGCAAACTAGCCAAGCAGGAAATCAACGAAGCATTCCAAGTGCGACGAAAAGTGATCTTTGCGATGTGCTTGCTGAGCGCTATGTCGTTGGCAGTTGTTGCCTGGGGGATTGAGTCCATTTGGACCGTGTGGAAGGTCAGAGCGTGAAGGCTCATACTCGATGCTCTTTAGTGGCGCTGTCATGATGGTACGAGCTTTTTCTTCCCTGATTGCAACAGATGTCATTTCATCACTTTTCTGGGGCATCTGGCAGGTAACGAAGTTAGCAACATATTGCAGCAGGTCTCTCGCGGGGACTTCCAGAATGGCACAGAATTCAGCCCCCGAAATGTTGGGAGATTCAAAACGAGTGCTGTATAGCGATGCGCGCCGTGACTTGACTTACCTGGTAGTCTTTCAATGACATATTTTCCTCTTGCCACGCTCATGATAGGTACACCAGGTACTTTTCTGATTCTCCGCTTGAGGTCTCTGTCGTTTGTTGCAACGATGTATATCTTGTCTCTTTGCACTCTGTCGACTATGCAATCGTCGGCGTAGGTACCTTTGTGTCCGCACTTCAAGCGTTCCCACCGTTCGTCTCGAGCAATGCGCAGAGCAATCCGATACCTCGAGCCCAACTTCTCGAGTTCGGCCATGACGCAGTCTGTGATGATAGGCATGCACTTCGCATACAGACAGTCCATCATGGTCGGAAGCATCTCGAGTTTTTTCTGGACCGTGTGTGAGAGGAAGTTGGTATCGACGAGGACCTGATATGGGGGCACCAGCGCTGTATTGTACTGGAAGAACAGTGCTGATGATACTTGCGGTCTGCCAACTGTCAGTATCTGTATGCGAGCACCGTTGAAGTGTAACCCACACTTCTCGTATCACATCATCGTCCTTTTTCTTGCCGTCTACGGTCTTGCCCGTGTCTTGATTCTTTTTCAGGCGGGCGTCACGCTGGCCGATGATCCGTTTGACTTGCGCGAACTTGCGAGTCTTCTTGTGAACGCCCATCCTGACGCAGAGATTGGTGTGCCACTGAAAACTCGAATGAAGTTGGTGTCTCTGCAAGTCAACTTTTGGAGTTTCGCCGCAGAAATTAATTATCTGAGTCTGCGGGTATAATCAAACAGTCGCCAAAGTTAACGCCGGAGCTAACTAAAAGCAGCCTGGGGAGTTTCTGAAGAACCAGGGGTTGCAGGGGCACACTAGGGCCTGGGATCTGGAACTTTAGAGCCTGCTTCAGCCACAATTAGAGCCTGCACGAAGTCCGGTTGAGCCCCGTTTGGGCGGCGCCTCTCCCAGAATATCCGCATCCCAGGCGCCATTACGCAGGGGCCACTAACAAACTCACGCGAATCTGAGACCTTCTTTCAATCCGGTCTTTGTCCTCCCTTCTGCCACTCTTACTTCAGCAGGCCTGCATACTCTGCATCTCTTCCTCAAGCATATCCCTACTTTCGATATACATAATGGTCGCCGCTACGAACAGCAAGCTCCCCACCCTTCCCGGCGGCTACAATTACCCTGCACCTACCGTACCTCCAAAGGCCGGAGCGCCTTACTTGGAGTCCTCGCAACTCCCAGAGAACTTCGTCTTCATCGTTGTTGGTGCAGCTTTGGGGTTTGTTGGAATCCTGATATTCGTATGGAGAGTGATGATGTCCTGGTCGATCAATCGAGCCTTCAAGCGCGATGCTAGAAGTGGTGCTGCAGGCGGCAACATCTCCTACACGCCTCTTCCAGACCTCAAGAAACATCCTGCCGCACAATCTGGGCATGACATGGCAGACCTTAGCAAGTTGCCTCGATCCTTCTCCAACGTACCTAGTCTATTCTTTTCTCCCACCGCCGAAGTCGCAAAACAGTCTCAGCGGCCTCCCAGTCAACATTTGCCCGCTGGTCATTATCGAGATGCGTCGCAATATTTACCTACTGGTCATCCTCGAGACGCTCCAGATTCTTACCGCCGGTAGAGTCGGTAGCAAGAAGAATAAGATCAATGCTCTGGATAATGAGTGTGCTCGACTGTTCCTGGGTATGAAAGATTCCTTGGCTCAGGAATGCTTTGGACATGCTGCAAAGGATGAATGGCTTCCACCATGAAAGATCAACATTCGAAGGTAGCCTGGACCTATCATGATATCTTTGACTGAGCAAGGCTCCGTATCCAAGTCAGTCAGGCCTACCTGGCCGTTCTTCGATGCTGACCACGACACCGAGGAGTTATTGCTCTTCCAGATATGACGGTTTCATCAACCGGCTTTACGTTCAATTAGCCAGGTTCTTGTTGGACATACCAAGGATGTGTCGCCAACTAGAATTTCACACCACTCCAACCTCTCTTGGCCTTCTTTGCAATCTACTCGATTCGCGTTGGCTCATCGTACCAGATTTGCCTCGCTCAACGACCCGCTAAAAGCCACAAACCAAAAAATGGCGTTGAGCTAGCTGAATACGGCCCTCTGGAACCATCTGCGGCTCTCTTCTTATCGTTACAATCTTCACCGAGACGGGCAAGTCAAAATAGAGTTGAATGCTCACGCAATCATCTACTTGAGTGCAGCCACACCTGCCAAATTACAGCATAGCGTTTTATCATCAAAGTGCGCGGTCAGCCTCTTGGTGCCATTGGAGACTCAACTGCTAGAACTTGAAGCCCGTTGCATAACAACACTGGGACTTGTTTTGTAAGGCCAAATCGGCGGATTAGTTGGTCGGATAAGGATGAGCTCGATCTTTGGCGGGGGCGCCTGCCGTGCACAGGATTTGGTGAATAATCGGTCAAAAAAATTCGACCTGGCAGGACGGAGTCAGGATTTCCTTGTCGTTCTTGAGAGCATAGCGAGGTGTTTGGATGGGCATTACATCGCTTCGCATTGCATTCATGGTGCTACATTAAAGGATATTCATCGTTGTCCATGGGCGTGTGGACATTTGGTGACAGTACTCTTGATACAACCTGCTTGGATAGGATGCACCCTTTTTCAACCTTCGACACTTGCACCCACACAACTTGTTCTCCCATTGACGCTTCTCAGGCATTCCAGTGCTCGCCTTCGTAACGTGCAAGGGCATCACGGACATCGCTGCGGCTCAAGTACTACCTATGGTACGGCGAGGCGAAACGGGCGAATTGGACTGACTTAAGTAATTCAACTCCACCTCCCGAAAGCAACCAATCGGAGTACTCCAGACGAGGACCGCAGCTTCGCCATCCAAATGCACGAGCTACCTGCGGTGGCTATCAAACATTTAATCTTCTCTCCAGCGCCCTTTCATGACTCTGCCCGTACCTTCAGGATGTCCGCATCAACTTCTCTCGTCATCCGGCGGACAATTGGCCCTTCGACCTCGCTACTCCGTACCCAGTCGCAGCGCCGCTATGCCCGCGTCCACGATGTGCGCTTCGTAACCACCCACCGTGATTCAGAACGCATATTAGAAAAGTACAGGGACAAACTGGAGCAGAAAGCGAAACAGTACAGATTCCCACCTACTACCTCTCCGATTCCCTTTCTATGGATACATTTGCCATGCAGAACTGACTCGTGTTGAAGGGAAGGCCATGACACCGTCTCCTCACTGAAAGAGGCCTACGCCGACAAGATAAAAAATTACAAGCGTTCGTCATCTACACCGTCGAGCCAGTCGCCTTTCCAACCTCCTCCGCCACCGTCTCAACCTACACCACAAGCTGCAGCTCCCACGGCGAAGTCAAAAGCACCCACTGCTCTCAAATCAAACACCCCCGGCATTCGGTCACTTTCATCGTACCTCGACCTAGATAAGGTTTCGACCCTACCGAACAAAGAGGTGGAATATATCTGGAGACTTCGGCACGCCAATGATCCTTTGTCCTTATGCGCTGTCGTCCCTCTCGAGACATACAACCGCATCTATCGCACAGCCCGAAAACACCCTCAATTCGTCCTCCCGCTTCCTCGACCGACGGCTGAGGACGGCAGCGGCGACGTCAAACAATCACCGCAGGGATTCGAAGGAGGCGAGCGCTCTGCTGCGGACATCCACTTCCTGCAATGGGGCTTCCATCCTCCGGCAGATGCCTCCGCAAGCTCCAAGGTCAAGACTGCAAATACACACACAAGTACAGTCCTCTTTACACATCTGGCGGCTTTCAAGGTACACGGGACATATGCGCAACCGCACACAACCATCACACACCACCTCGACCTTGCTGATTCTCACGGCATTGTACTGCTCAATGGCTCTGTAGTCGAAGGGCGCGGCGTTAGCGTCGAAGAAGGCAGATGGCTTTTGATGTGTCTGCAAAAGTTTTATGACCATGAAGGCCATGGTGGAGGCGTAGGACGCGAGAAGCGTCAGGGATTGCTGGAGAAGTTCAGCAAGGGTGACCAGGGGTTCAACTTGGAAGAACTGGTCGATGAAGCTGAAAGGATTTCATGAAGAGTCCGCGTCTGTTTACATGAAGCGTTCGCCTCAGCTCCAAAGCTCTTCCCGGTCGACGTCGGTATTACCTCGCTTGACATCCGCTTTCCGTGAACTTCTCAAAACGTCTTCGACGAGGAATTCCCAAATCGCGTCGAAATAGCCTGGCTCCGCCACGGTCGAGTTGTGGTCTCCATTGGGAAACTCCTGCCACACCTTCTTCGCAGGACATGCCTCGTATAGGGTCCTCATCATTGTGGGAGGCACAATCTCATCTTTGAGGCCGGAGAGGAACAACAGGGGGATGTCCTTGTCTGTTACTTTGGCCAGGCTCTCTTCCGAGTTCCAGCGCTGGTGACAGAGATAGGCGATATATTTCGCCGGAGGCATGACCGAGGGTATCAGCTTGCGAATTGACAGAAAGGTGTTCTCGAGGATGACGGCGGCGATATCACCTGCCTGCTCATTTGACTGCAGAAGCTTGACTGCAAGCGCACCACCCAGGCTTTGCCCGTACAGCACGATACTTGTCTTTCTCAGCTCTTCATGATTTCGGACATAGTCTAGTGCTGTCTGCCCGTCGATTGTTAAGCCTTCCTCGTCTGGTGATCCGGTGGACAGGCCGTATCCTCGATACTCGACCATAAATACGTGGCAACCCAAGCTCTCCGACAATACTTTGCCTATGGGCAGGCGATGGCCAACATTTCCAGCATTGCCGTGAAATGTGACCAATGTGATATTCTTCTTGAGGGAAGGAGTGGGCGGTCGCAAGAGGTACGCGTGGAGGGTTTCGCCGTCGGGGGTAGGGAACTTGATGGACTCTGCTGATTTGAGGTTGAACTGGTCGGGCGTAGGTACGTTGGTCCTCGCGCCCGCGGGTAGGTTTGCAGGATAGATGATGTCGTTCTGTTTGAAGTAAAGTAGACTGCTTCCTAGAGCTGCGAGGCCGGATGAGGCGAAGATAGGAATGCGCAAGTAAGAGAACGTTGTACCCATGGTGGCTGTCCTAAGGAAGCCCATACAAACGCTTTTGAGGCGGAGAGAGGGTAGGATGGCTTGAGGTGGGTGCACATCCGTAAAGAGGAGCACGGCTGGGCCACAGGTGATGCTGTGATGATTTGCGTAGAGACAGGGAGAGGGTTGCGAAGATACGAATATTCGAAGAGGTCGTGCCAGGCTGCGACTAACTCAAGACGTGCACGTCCAAAAGGACCGATCTGCAGGCGACTGCGGAGACGAAGTTTAGCCGAAGGAAACTGCAGGCACCGCACTCGGAGCTAATTTGATCACCACAGAATCTACTCCCGTACTCTGCGCTTACTTTTTCTTCACTACTAGTACTGTATTATTATTGCCTTTAGACCTCAAGTGTCTCTCAAATGGATATAATGTCTTGTAGGACAAAATTGCCTGGATAGTACCGTCAGTCCTCGGTAAACTTCAGGCCTCGTAGGTGACGACGAACATCCGATTTTATCCTGCATCATTCGAGCCCTGCAGGGGACGGACAGGGATATTCACTGGAAAATGGACTTGACTTTTCTTTTCTATTCGAGATGATACCTCCTACTTCTTAGCTTGGCCACAGAGATTCAAATGACGCACAACCCTCAAAGCGTGAGTATGAAGGGCAATATGATGGGGGAGAAAATCGGAAGCCGTACGTTTGGCCAAGAGACCGACAAAAGCTGGTTCGTCGCCGATATCCAAAGGGAAAGAACTCGTCGGTTTGACAGAAAGCATGATAGAAATGTGTCGATCTTCGAATTACAGAAGAAAAGGAGATAACATCTCACTCAAAGAATATAACCACTCAGTCTCTCACTCAGTCTCTCACTCAGTCTCTCACTCAGTCTCTCACTCAGTCTCTCACTCAGTCTCTCACTCAGTCTCTCACTCAGTCTC